>NC_081159.1:44615507-44763007 GCF_012432095.1 Onychostoma macrolepis | reverse complement strand
TACAGCAGAGCGTCTGAACATATTCACCAGGAAAACACGTCTTACGAAGGATTCAATGATTTGGATTGAAACTGAAATAAAATATACAGAAACATTTTTTATTTCTGGTAGATGCCACAGCAACATTTCTCATTTTCCTTTAGTTTAATTTGATGTACTAAAATAAGTCAAATGAAAAATAAAAATTACAATAAAAAATTTAATTAACGAAACTATACAGGCCAGTGTTATTTTAGCATTATTGAGATACTATTAATATTTAATTAATATTAAAAAAATTATATTTTGGATTTTTCTATACTTTTTTGTTTTCATTTTAACTTTAGTAATGTTGCTTTGTATGTTTGACAGTTTTATTTTTTTATAGTTTAGTTTTAGTTATTTTAGGATCAACCAAAAATAAACTCAGCTAAATTAAGAAATATTACCTTGACAACTAGCTGAAAAAATTAAATAAATACAATTAAATTAAATAAAAAGATATATATATATATAAATATATAAACAAACACACACACGTATATATTTCAAAAATATTTACATGTATTTAAATGTATATTTATATTATATATAAATATATTTAATATTCAAACTATTTTTCTTAAATCTATACATGCACGTGTGTGTATTTATATCTACATAATAAATATACAAAGTACACACATTATGTAAACAAAAACTTTTATTTTGGATTAATCACGATTAATTGTTTGACAGCACTAATATATATATATATAAATATAAAACCTTAACACCTATTTTTTTTTTTTTTTTATAAATATTTATAAAACTATAACAGTATCTCAATGTATCTCTAAAATACTACTCTTACTATTTCTACAGTACGTAGTAAGCACACATACTGAATCCCATAATGCAATGCTCTTCACCTTCCATTTCCAAAGTAACAGATGAAACACGGATAAAAACAGCTGCAGTACATCTCTTTCTTGACTCATTATTTGACAGAATTGACAAGAGTCTGGCATTTTTACAAAAATTAGGGGGTTATGACAGACACCAGCTAAATTAAATATGCAACATATACATTATGCATCAACATAGGCTGTTTTATCACTTTATTTTTTTCTACTGCTTGTATATCTGTGATTATATAACAATCATTATAAGTGCTGATTGATTATTATTCAACTAGCAATAAAAAAAACTGTTTATCATTGCCTATGGTTAAAAACAATACTAGTATGCAGTATAATAGAGAAGAATCATCCTGCAGGTACAGACTTGTATCTTATGCGATAACAGATTCTGAAGCACCAAATAAAACCAAACAGCTGTGCTCAAACATGTGTTTAAGATTTAGCAGTAATTCATATTCATATTCATACAGCATTTCGCTTCACCCAGTAACCTGAACTCCAGCGATTCGCTCACTTTTCCACATTTAGATTTGTAAGAGGGTTTAAGTTACATCCTGAAACAAACCATCAGACCACATGCTGGAAATCATACACATGACCTGAGCAAAACACACTTTACCAGCATGCAAAACATAACCCCCCACTAATACTGCTGCAAAGACATGAGGATTTATAATGCAAGAAACAAAGCCAGTGCACGTGTTTGAAAGGTCATTATTATCTGAGCCTGTGTGGTTGAGCAATCATCTGCAAGCATTTCTCAACCCCATCCAGTGCCATACTCTGATTAAACACTCGCTGAAGTGAGGAAAGCAGTCAATACAGTAAAGGGACAGCGGTCCTTCAAGCATGTTAAGAACTCATTTCTTAGTTTAAAGAGAACAGTTTTAAACTTTCAGAGCAGGTTCAGCTTCTCATTTAATATAAAAGCATGAAAATATGTGAACTTGCATTAAATGTGCATTTTGTATTGCAGTTACTCTTCCTCTTTGAATATGTTCAAACATCATCTGGCAACCAGTATTTGTCTCTATATTCAATGCATGAACATGCATTTCATTTTCAAACGCGAGTAATGCAAATTCCCAATAAGAACATACAGCAAAGTCTTATTATCCAGAGATATGTGAGCGAGTGACTGCACGCAAACACGCACCGACAGCTTTAACAAAGCATAATGCGATATATTTCTCATGCATATTCAGATGCATGTCATGCACACTGTTAAATGCACATTAAAAGCCGCTGTTTGGTTGGCGCACCTGATCCGCCGCGTCCTCCGCCGCGCTCACCAGATCCTCGCGCCCCATCACTCACCGATCAGCGCTGAGACAATCAGCCCAATACTAATGTAAACACGCGCGCGTCTGTCAAACACTCACAATTACTTCTGCCTGCCTAGGCCTCCGCGTCGCCGTCCCACAATGCAGCGCGCCGCTACCAAAAACCTCCTCTCCACGAGCGCGCGCACAGCGGCCTCCCGCGAGCCACGTATACTCAACCGTGCGCGCGCACGCATAGCGGAGCACACAGATCATCTTCGAAATAATTTGTTTCTAGTATACGTGTGATACGCACGTTTCATTAAAACAAGCACATTATAAATTAATTATATGTATAATAAGAATATTAATTATATCATATAATAAAAATACTGATTATTAGCCTTCATAAAATCATTATAGTATTATATTAATAATATTCTTGTTAAATAAATTATATTATTATAGAAATAATAATAATAATATTACATAAAATCCATCTAGAATAATATTAATATTCTTGTTAAATTATATTATTATTATTATTATTACTATAATTATAAATGTCATATGCACATACTACTACTACTACCACCAATAACTAGCATTGCATTATTGTATTATTATAACTAGTATTGCAGTTATATTCATATAATTAATAATAATGGTTATTATTATTTATTTATCATTATCATGTTATTAATATTAAATAAATTACCTTATTATTAGATAAGTTAGACATAAATAAAAGTGAATACATTTCTGTGGAGTCTAAAAAATAAATAAATAAATAAAATGCAAATATTTCATTCTTAAATAAAAAAACAAGGATATTTTAATACATACCATACACAAACACAAGTCAAAACAGTAGAAAACAGAGAATCATGAAGATTGTCTGTCCTCTCTGTAACAGCACACAGGATCATTTTCAAGCTGTAAAACACACACACACACACACACACACACACACACTTTAAATATTTATCTATGCTCCCTCGTATTAAAAAAGTCCATAAAAGGGCAAAAATAAAACCGTTGCATCTGTTGCATCATGTCTGTAATTTTACACAAGTAATCAACAACATCAAAGATACAAGAGACAACAGCGTCTCCATATACTGTACTGCAGTCATAGCTAGTTAGTTAAAATCCTGAAGCTAAACCAGTTGAGCACTGCTGTATGAACTATTAGTACCCCCTTATTAAGATGAATGTTTTTGCACTTACAGGAAAAAGAGACATGACATCAAGCCAGAGCTGAATAACCACTATAAGCACTCCACTGCCATCTTCAGATGAAGTTCACAAATCACTGCTGATGGAACAAGGCTACACTTGAAGGTCTTTTTAAGCCAGATGCAACCCCAATTCCAGCTTTGCTTGCAAAAAGCTCTATAAGCTTTTCGCTTTTATTTTGCAAGCTTTTTCGGAGTGTGTTGCAGCCGTCAAAATCAAAATTTGTTCATTTTTACAAAATACATTTACGTTGGTCGGTGAAAACTTTAGAAATCTTTTCTTTGTACTTTTGTCAATAAAATAAAAGTTAAAGAGAATTATCAAATCACAGATTCTTCACTGTAACAAATTGCTGTAGATTCTACAGCAAAATTCTACAGAAATTTATTGTTTTAGCATTTTACAAGTTATTGCTGTAATTCGCAATGCATTATGGGTCAAAAACAATATTACAGTTGTTAACAGTATATTTCCCTGTCAACTGTAAATTGATTTACAGGTAAGAGGTGTTTTCACTGTAGTTCATACATTTTACAACAATTTACTGTGATGTGGCATTATGGGATTGCGCGGGCTGAATACAAGTTTGAAAACTGGTGGACTGGAGCAGGGCAAGAAGAGTTGAAGATAAAAGGCACTATTTACAACATTTTTGGTAAGTTAACTTAAATTTACGTCCATAAATATTACAATCTAATGTATTACTTAATGTTGTTTAAGCGATTCATATTTTGGACAGAATTCATAACATAGGCATGTTAGATGCAATTAATTTTATCAACTTAACAGCTGTGTTTTCAGGACATTTGGTTGTAAAAGTGTTTGATTCCAATATTTATTTAGAAATATTTAGAAATAAACGTTACGTTTATTTAGTAAAGGAACGTGTCTTTAATTTTAAATGTCTTGTTTCAGGCGAGCCATAGAATTGCGACTGGGCGCGCCATAACAGTGGTGAGACGAAGCTGAACTGTTACAAGGTAAAACCATCGTAAATGTTATGGACGAATTCTACAGTTTGTTACAGTTTTATTCGCATTTGCTCTCAAGAGAGTATTTTTAGAGCATTTGCAGTTTGGCAGACAAGACAAATCCACTGAAGTGTTGGTGAGACAAAACTATACGCACGTGCAGTTAGCTTTCTTGACGAATAACATTAGAATATAGCCTATAGCCTATATGATATTAACGTCGTTGGATGCTGCTATTTTCTCATTTATTTCACCAGTTTTGATTTCTTATTGAGAGCATGTAAAACAAGTGTTTAACAAAGGCCTGCGTCATTAACTAAATTTAACGCAAAGCAATTTTTGGTAAGTTAACTTAAATTTACGTCCATAAATATTACAATCTAATGTAGGCTATTGCTTAATGCTGTTTAAGCGATTCATATTTTGAACATAATTCTTAACATAGGCATGTCAGATGCAATTAATTTCATCGACTTGTTAACAACTGCGTGTTATCAGGACATTTAATGTGATGTAAAAGTGTTTGATTCCAATATTTATTTCCCCCGAAACGTTACGTTTATTTAGTAAAGGTACGTGTCTTTAATTTTAAATTTCTTGCTCTCAAGAGAGTATTTTTAGAGCATTTGCGGTTTGGCAGACAAGACAAATCCACTGAAGTGTTGGTGAGACAAAACTATACGCACGTGCAGTTAGCTTTCTTGACGAATAACATTAGAATAGGCTTTATATGATATTAACATCGTTGGATGCTGCTATTTTCTCATTTATTGCACCAGTTTTTTTTTTTCTTATTGAGAGCATGTAAAACCAGTGTTTAACAAAGGCCTGCGTCATAACTAAATTTAACGCAAAGCAATTTGCTGCGAACAATATGAATATGCCTATTCGCCTTTGCTCTCGAGAGAGTATTTTTTAGAGCATTTGCAGTTTAGAAGACAAGACACAATTACTGAAATGCTGTTGAGACAAAACTACATACAGTAAATACGCACGGGCAGTTAGCTTTGCTGATGAAAAACGTTAGAATATATGATTTTAATTTCGTTGGATGCTGCTATTTTCTCATTTATTTCACTAGTTTGGATTTCTTATTGAGAGCATGTAAAACCAGTGTTTAACAAAGGCCTGCGTCATTAACTAAATTCAAAATGACTGGCAAAAGATTTGAAAGTTCATTTTATAACTGTTCAAAGTTCCCATAGTTATCGTTTTTGTAATATAACTTGAACCTAAATCTAAATGAGAAATGTATCACTGTAAATTGTGTCAACATGAGAGCAATACCATTGTAGGTTTTACTAAGCATATGAAAGGTCACAGTAATGTTCCAAACTGCTGTTTTACCTGTGGTGTACCTGACTGTTCCCGTGCATTTACAAAATTTGCAGCTTTTAAGTCTCATCTATATAGAGACCATACAGGTTATCGGAAGTCTCGTAAAGGTGCCAGATTTGACCAAATAGACACAACACTGATTTGCCAGATTGGATATTGTCATTTCACATGTACAACTCTGAATGACTTAATTAGGCATTTAAAAGGCCATATTGATGAGGGCAGGGAAATAAAATGCCCCTTTAAGAGTTGTGAGAGGACATTTAGTGTAAAATCCACATTTGCATCTCATATCTCAAGAAAACACAAAAACAGCCCACCTGAGTTTCTAAATGAAGCATTTTTTGCAAACCCGCCACAACAAGATGAGAGTGAGGGGCCTGAGCCATGTGAGGTCTTTGAAAGTGTAGATGAAGATTATTTTCTGAAGAATTTGACTTTGTTTTATTTGAAACTGCAAGCAAAGCTTCTTTTACCTTCATCTGTAATTCAGACCATCATTGAGGAAGTCCAAGGAATTCATGATCTGGCCCAGGCAAGCGTCTACTCAAATCTTAAGGACAAATTGTCAGAACTTGGGGTGTCTAGTGACGCAATAATTCATGTTATTGAAGACCTCAAAAAGAATGACGTACTTAAGGCAGGCAATTATATGTTGCGTACAGATCAATGTCGCAAGACAGTCTTTAAAAACTCCTTCAATTACGTGGAGCCAATGCCTTTGTATTTAGGTACCAATGACTCTGGGAAAGAATGCTTTGCCCAGTACGTGCCTATAAAGGAAACTCTTAATGCCCTTTTGAATCAGAGGATTTCAAAAGCAATATGAACTATCTCATTCTCGACTAGCGAACAAAGATGTGTTTGAGGACATTTGGGATGGGCATAATATTGCCAATAATGCCTCATTTAAAACAGACAAATCATCTATGGCCTTAATTCTCTATCAAGATGCTTTCGAGGTTGTAAATCCTTTAGGATCAGGTCGAAAAAAACACAAGATTTTGGCAGTATATTTGACACTTGGTGACATTTTACCATACAACAGGTCCAATGTTGATCAGATGCAGCTTGTTCTTCTCTGCAGGGAACAAGATTTTAAGAATTTTGGACAGGATGTTGTTTTTAATCAATTGATTAAAGACCTAAAAGACCTAGAGGAGTGTGGCATTGCACTGAAGGATGGTAAAGTTATTAAAGGGACTCTGTGTGCAATAGCAGGAGACAATCTGGGGTCACACGGTATTGGTGGCTTCCAGGAGAACTTTAGCAGGAGTACTTTTTTTTGTCGATTTTGTGACATAGACAGACAAACATTTGAGTGTAGTCCATGGTCAGCTGGTTCAAAAAGAACAAAGCTGTCATATCAGCAGCACATTGAAGACCTAAGAGAAAGCAACAGAGAATCTGTGTGTGGAATAAAATTTGACTCCGTATTCAACCAGCTGCTTTACTTTCATGTCTGCCAGCCTGGTCTCCCACCATGTCTAGGTCATGACCTTTTTGAGGGTGTTGTTTCCTGTGACTTGGCATTGTGCATCAACTACCTGGTAAACAAAGAGAAGCATTTCACATATGAAGAACTGAATAGAAGGATAAGTCAATTTACTTACCTTGGAAATGAAGCAGATGACAAACCTCCAGAGTTTTGTCCAAATAGTGAGAAGTTAAGTGGGCATGCAGTCCAAAATTGGTGTCTGTTGAGAGTTCTGCCTTTGTTGATTGGAGACCGGATAAAAAAACCAACCGAAAATAGTGTGTGGAAGTTGATTTTGCTCCTAAGAGAAATAGTTGTGCATGTGTGTTCACCAGCTATTACTCCTGACCAGGTTGCTTATTTGGGTGTCCTCATCGAGGAATACATCCAGTCTAGAGTAGAGTTATTTCCAGAGTTTAACCTTAAACCAAAACACCACTATCTTTGTCACTATCCAGAGCTTATAATCCAATTTGGACCTCTGATCCGTCTTTGGACTCTGAGATTTGAAAGTAAGCACTCTTACTTCAAACAGTGTGCAAGAAAATTGCACAACTTTAAAAACCTGTGTGCTACTTTATCAGAGAGACATCAGCTCTTACAAGCATACTTAAGTGCTGGGACTCTTTTTCCTCCTGTAGTTCAGGTGGGAAGAGGAGATGCATTTTATGCTGGTGACTACAATGACAGAATGGAATGTAGAAGGTATGTCATGGTCATCTTCCTCATCATTACTGCAAAAGTACTTGACATGAAAGATTAAAAAGAAGACCTCACTGACAATTTATAATCTTCTCACCTGTATGCTGACTCAAACTCAACTTTTGCTTTTTTGTGAAGCATTAACAAATAAATTGATGGAGATGTGTGGTTTGTTCATACAATGTATGTCAATGTCGTCCAACACTTCCAAGTTCCATAAAGGACGTAAAGGCATCATAAAGATATGAGGGGGGTATAATTATTGTTTTCTAATGTAATATTATAATTTGAGTAAAATGCTACTTTGTTCAGTATAAATCTTGACTTAACTGGTCTCATTGGCATGATTATGATTTGAAGTTTGATTACACTTCCTTGATTATGTTGGATTATGAATTATCTTTATGCTGCCATTACGTCCTTCTTGGAGCCTGAGAGTTTAGGACCTTAAAGGGATCGTTTACCCAATAATGAAAATTCTGACATCATTTACTCACACTCATGTTGTTCCAAACCTCCTGTATGAGTTTCTTTCTTCTGCTGAACACAAAGAAGATATTTTGAATAATGTTGGTAACCAGACAGTTGGTGGTAGCCATTTACTTGCATAGTATTATTTTTTTCCTATTATGGAAGTCAATGGCTACTGTCAACTGTCTGGTTACCAACATTATTCAAAATATCATCTTTTGTGTTCAACAGAAGAGAGAAACTCATACAGGTTTGGAACAACATGAGGGTGAGTTAATGATGTCAGAATTTTCTTTGTTTTGTGAACTGTCCCTTTAAGCAATGACCCTACTGACTTGCATTGTATGAATGTAAACATCACAATTACAAAAAAAAAAAAAATTCTGCGGAAGACATTAAGTGGCATTTGAGACAACATAAGGGTAAAGAATGAGATAATCATTTTTGAGTAATTTTTATTTTTGGTAACTACTTCACTGTTAATTATGTGTGGATGCTGAGCTGTATCAAGGTATTTTTTTTTTTTAGACCAAACAAGATGTGTCAAAGTAACACCTCTAGACTCCACAGAAATAGTCTTTGATACCACAATGAGGGACTTTCCATCATCAAATTCTAGTTCCTCATGCACACCAAGTGTCTCCAGCACAGACAGTTCAAGTACAACTGTGGACTTAAGTGTATGGCCTGAAAACTTTGAAGTTCCCTGGAATAGGATGCCTTCTGGTATTAAAACAGCCATTGCGCTGGGAAAACGCCCCACAGCTAAAGATCGCAGAGAAATGATAAGAATCGTTGTGGATGAGATGAGACTGACAGAGTTAAATCCATCAAAATCCCAGTGCTTGATTGTCGCGAAAAAGATTGTTAAACAGTATTCGCAAAGCTTTGCTGATGTCCTGGTAGATGGCACAAGAATAGGGACTGGCTATGGATCTCTTTTGACTCAACTAAAAACAAGAGTGGAGCATGTTAATCGTGGCTGCTTGTTGTCAAGACGCAGGACACAGAAAAAGACCTCAAATTCATCAGGAGAAGACATTGCCCCAGGACCTGCAGACCAGTATGGTTGTGTGAGATGGCAGCCTGAGTGTCCGCAAGAAGAATCTGAGGAGAGTCTCCAAGAAAAACAAAAAGAAATGAAAGACCTCTACAGTACTGAGGGGCCAGCTGGGGTAGAGAGAGGACATCTCAGTCAGTTAATGAAGGCAACATACTACCTACAACGGAAATCCATCAATGCCTGCCCATCACCATCGATTGCTGACTTGAAAAATGACTGGCCTTATCTTTTCACACCCAAAGAATTGTACAACCACTTTAAATCTCTTACAAACATAACCATTCTAGAGAAACTTGAGAAGTCTATGGAAGAAAAGGGAAAGATGATACTTCAGTTCTTCAGACAATTGCCAGCAGGGACTAATACAGATGAGATGCAACGCATACTTATGAAGTATGATGACAGTGGAGCATCCTGTTTAATCCCATGTGTGGTCCTTCTGCTTCTGTCACACTTCAAAGAAAAACCTGAAGCACTCTTTCTTCAGACCGATGTAAGTCATATACAGTGCTTTTCTATTATAACATTTTGTTGTGGGGTTATATTTTGCTCTCATATACTGCATTTAATTACATTTACAATGTTTTCCTTTTATTTCCTTTTTTTCTTGCTGAAATTCTCACTGCAACCCAGTGGATGCTGAGTGTTGAGGGCCAAGTGGTTATGAATCCACACCCCAATTTTATGGCTGGATTTGCTGCTTTGTTTGCGACTTACTACAACTTTAATCTGGTGTACCAGCACGAGGCATCCTGCACACTTGAATTTGTTCAAAGGTAACAGTTTACTTAAATATAAATGTGTATATGTTAAAGGATTAGTTCACCCAAAAATTTAATTTCTGTCATTAATTAACTACTGACCTTCGTTCACTTTCGGAACACAAATTAAGATATTTTTGATGAAATCCTAGAGGTTTCTGAATCACACATAGGCAGCAAAATCATTGCAACTTTCAAGGTCCAGAAAGGCAGTTAAGACATTGTTAAAATAGACCATGTGACTACAGTGGGTCAACCTTAATGTTATGAAGCCACGATAATACTTTTTGTGCGCAAAACCCCCCCAAAATAACGACTTTATTCAACAATCTCTTCTCTTCTGTGTCAGTCTCTGACGCTGTTAATTAAGCAAGCACAGTGCAGTGCTTCCAGGCTCTACGTTAACAAGTATTCTCATCACTTCATAACATTAAGGTTGATCCACTGGAGTTACATGGACTATTTTAATTATGTCTTTACTACCTTTCTGGGCCTTGAAAGTTGTAATGACGTTGTGGTCTATGTGTGGCTCAGAAACCTCTCTGATTTCATCAAAAACATCTTAATGTGTGTTCCTGAAAATTAATGAAGGTCAGTAGTTAATTAATGACAGATTAATGAGTAATTAATTACAGAAATGTCATTTTGGGTTGAACTAACCCTTTATAATACATTAGTAGTGCAGCAAATGCGTATTGTAAAGTGGTATATTTTCATTAGTCTACACATGATCCTAAAGCTTCTGCTTGTGTTTTTCTGACTGATTTTTGTGTAGATGTTTTGTTGGAATCAACCCATCCACTGGTACCAAAACAGTCAGAGAAGAGGAACAACACAGTCAATCCTCATGTGTCTACTCTTCTCAGAAGGCTAATGGACTTTGAGTGGTTAAGCATGTAAGTTGTCAAATGTATATATATTAAAAAAAAAACTACAGGAGGAGATGTCTATAAAATGACACATAATTCTATAATCTTGTTCAGTAAGGTCTTGTTCTCCTGCCAAAGTGTTCAACTTACACAAAATGTAAAAAAGTATTTTACATTAAAACAGTTAAAATGTTTTTAGAGGAAAGTTTAATGTTTTGTTGTACAAAAAATAATAATAACAAAGCAGAAATGTGAGTTTTAACAGGAGATGTGAGATAACCATAATGTCATTCGGTTGATTGTGCTTAAAGGGAAAGTTCACCCAAAAATGGAAATTCCGTCATCATTTACTCACCCCCATTTTGTTCCAAACCTGTATGAGATTCGTTCTTCTGTAGAACACAAAAGAA
The DNA here is from genome assembly GCF_012432095.1 of Onychostoma macrolepis. NCBI lineage: Eukaryota > Metazoa > Chordata > Actinopteri > Cypriniformes > Cyprinidae > Onychostoma > Onychostoma macrolepis. The sequence goes on along the minus strand of NC_081159.1, from coordinate 44,751,563 downwards.
GATAACGTAATCAAACAGTTGATGGTAGCCATTTACTTTCAATTGTCTGGTTACCAAAATTCTTTAAAATATAATTTTTTGTGTTCAACAGAAGAAAGAAACTCATACAGGTTTGGAACAAATTGAGGGTGAGTAAACAGAATGATGACAGAATTTTCATTTTGGATGAACTGTCCTTTAACTTTTATTGAACCCAGAATCTTGCTTTTAAGTCTTACAAGATATTTGTAGTTATTTTGTGACTGATTTTGAAAAGATTTTCTGTACTTGAAAAAGTAAAATTGCTGTTATTGCTGTTAAAATTACCAGTCTTGCAGTAATTTGCTTATTTTAATAAATATTTTTCTACAACAGCTTTGACTTTGTGTTTGTTTTTTTAAATGTTTATTTTATTGCATTTACATCAATATAATGGTAAATAATAGAGTAGTGTACTGTTAAAATTATTCTTTTCAGCTTTTTAAATGTTAAAATATTTACAGCAGCATCTTGAATTTTGGGTGTATTTACAGGATTTTATTGGCAATTTTATAGCCAGGTAAATACTGTACTTTAGTGAAATTACAAAAAATTGCTGTAAAATATATTTACAGGATTTTATTGGCAACTTTATTGCCAGGTAAATACTGTACTTAGGTGAAATTACAAAATATTGCTGTAAAATAAAATACAAGTTTAATTCAATGTTACTGTAAAAAACCCTACTAATTACTGTATTTCATAAACAACAATTAACTGTAAATTGCTTTACAGTATTATACTGTAATTAATTTTACAGCAATTACCAACATTTTTACAGGACTTTATTGGCAACTTTTTTGCCAGTAAATTCCTGTAAATTCTACAGGAAATTTTTTACAGTGTTGATTTTATTGCATTTTACAAAACGTCCCAACTTTTCTGGAATTGGGGTTGTATGTACATGAATGAATTGTTGCTAGTGTCTGGTGTTACATATGATGTAAGTCCTAATCCTTCAGATTTACAATAAACACCAACAAAAGTTGTCATTTTTGACCTCCCTCCACAAAACAGTAGATTACTCAGCTGTATGTTTTGGCTTTCATCATTATTTATGTATTTCTTTCACAAGGGGAAAAAAAAGAAAAGAAAAATCTACATTTTCTTCCGGTTGATTTAACACAGAATGAATCTACTTCACATTTTTCATATGTTGAAATATTGATTAGTTTTGAAACAGACACAGTTGGTACATCAGTATCATGTTAACACACATAATATAAAGTCTTGGCCATGTTTGCTTCCACTGAAAGTACTGTAACTACATTATATATTCAGAATATATATATATATAGTCCCATCCTCACCACAAAGAACATCACACTGTTTACCTTCTATTTCAGTCAAATGATTCTTGAGGTGACCGTGGAAAAGATCTGGAGCTTCTGAAAATTGTTGCAGTTCAAAAGATTTTATATTCTCCTTTTGTCCTTTTGCAATAAAGCATGTGGTTCAGTCATAGCATGAAAATATCACAGGCAAAAAAAAACTTGGCAGAGCTATGTAACATTTTTCACATTATTTGTCCATTAAAAAAAATGATTTGTATTTTTCTCAAAGTGCTTGCAGTGCACAGTCCAGATAATTGTGTTAATAACTCCATGATCTGTATTCAGTTTCAAGATTACATTTTTTTGTTTGCTTTGGAATAACATGAATCTTCACATTAGTAATGTGCAATACGCAAGTAGGGTCAAAAAATTAAGTTATGAAATAAAATTAATGAGAACATGAAGTAACAAAGCACACTAACAGATATTCAGTAACATATTAAACTCGCAGAAGCTTCATCATCCTCAAGCTACAGCTGTAGATAAAACACTGTAGAATTAACTTGGATTAAATTCTTGACTTTTCATTTGAGCATCATATTTACATTCACATTTAATCATTTAGCAGATGCTTTTATCCTTACAAATGAGGAGAACAATCAAATCAACAATAGAGACACAATATGTAACTGTTGTGACAAGTCTCAGTCTAACATAATACATGTAGCATAATACATAAATAGAAAGGAATAGAATAGTAAGTGCTAGGATTATTCGGCCAAGAGTTGATGAAAAACATCCGTCATCAGTCGTTTCTTGAAAACGGTGAAAGACTCATTCCACCTGCATCGTTATTTTTGTGAGATTTCTTCAAGTGGACCAGTTTGGAGGTTTGACATTGCTATTTTGGGTAAGTAGGGAGACTGACACCACTGTTTGTTTCCATACATTTACATTTCTTTCCTGTTTTTGGTTAGTTGGGGAAGTAAGTAAGCTTGATCTGTCTCAGAGGCAAGGTTTTGTTGTTGTTGTCCAGTTAAACACTTGTAAATATCAGACATTTATAAATAAAAATTATCCACTGTGATAGAGGTAGCATTTCTGGTTTTGCACAAATTTCGTTTTCCACATCGAGACTAGGTTGCAATGGCATATACATACAGAAGACTAACATACAGGCTATATTACGAAGCTCTTCATTCTAAAGGTTCACTGAGTCCGAAATCAAAATGCTTGCTACTGATGCGAAAACGCAGAAAATCGAACCTGATCCGACGGACGAAAGTTTCTGAGGCAGTATGTAAATGTTATTGACACAACGTGAGGTCGTATTTATTTTTTAACGTGCGAAAATTTCGGACTCATTGTGCAAAGACCTTAACACAGTGAAACTGAAGAATTTGGATAAAGCCTAAATCCAGCATTGAGGGGCTCAGTAAATGTGGCGTGGTATGTGTGTAAGTGAATGAGTGTGTGTGTGTGTGTGTCAGAGACACTGTAGAAGGACAGCTTTCCAGCTGGCCAGTCCAGATACACTCCTACTCTATTAGAGGAGGGAGAAGGGGCAAGTAAGTTGGTTCTCTTATTGCTGTGCCAGGCAGAGTATTTGTTATCAAAACAGATCAGACTCCAGGACATTTCATTGAGGCCAAACCTACAGTCGCTTCCAGTTCTTTGGATTTTCTTATACGTCACTGACAGTCCAGCTCCCCTCGCACTCCACTCGGCCTCCCAGTAATAGCGTTCAGAAAGACTCTCTCTGCACAAAACTTGTTCAAAGCAGTCAAATCTCTCTGCATGATCTGGATAAGGCAGCTCCTCTTCCACTCGCGTCACCTTTCTGTTCCCCTCAGACAGAGAGAGATGATTGTTTGCTGTGTTTATGTCCAGTGTGAGATTACAGGTATCTGCACACAAGGAGACAGATTTTAATTATATCTCTTATGACCTGTGTCAACCTTGTGTGTGTGTGTGTGTGTGTGTGTGTGTGTGTACAGGTTTATATATCCTGGTGGGGACTTAAACCTGAATACACACAGACTCATGGGGACTCGTGTCATGGTGGAGACCTAAATTGAGGTCCCCATGGGTACAAAAGCTTGTAAATCATACAGAATGAGTTTTTTTGAGAAAGTAAAAATGCAGAAAGTTTCCTGTAAGGGGTAGATTTAGGTGTAGGGCAATTGAAAATACAGTTTGTACCGTATAAAAACCATTACGCATATGGAGAGTCCCCACAAGGATAGCTGACCAGACTCTCTCTCTGTGTGTGTGTGTGTGTGTGTGTGTGTGTGTGTAAAGCAACAAAAGGACCTACATTTGTGTAGTCCTGGTGTGATTCTGAAATGTTCTCCATGGTCCAAACTACAAAGAACACAAACACACAATATTACATTTAGGCATGGGCCGGTATGAGATTCTGACGGTATGATAACCTTAGATAAAAATATCACGGTTTCACGGTATCACGGTATTGCGATTATAGCTCTAAAATATGTTATTTTTAAATGTCTGGGTAAAAAAACAACAAAGTTTTTTCTACTGAACACAATACATTCTATTTTAAAAAATATTTTATTATTAACATCAAAATAACACAACGCAGAGGAACAACCGCTACATATGTAAATATAAATATGATGAACAAGACACCCAAAGTGCGTGCTATTTAATACGAAAGGCATATTTATCATCCATTTCTACTTTAATATAAACATGTATTTTAGATTTTTATAGAAAATTAGTATCTATTTTTATAGAAGATTTTTTTTTTATCTCACACAGAGATCGCACAGTCATAGTGTTTGGGAATATTCAAGCATAATTTAAATACACAATCACATGAAATCAGATTGGCATCAGGAAATCAGGCATGCATCTCACGGTGATCGGTTCTGCGCAGATTTTGCTCATCTCAAACAAGCCTATTAAAAGACCAAACTGAGAACTTACTGATGATGCAAGATGAGGATATGAATGCAACACTGTAAAAAGGTTGCTGTAAATTTTACAGTATTTTACTGGCAGCTGGATGCCAGTAAATTACTGTAAAAAAGGTTACAGTATTATTACTGTAATTGCATTTACAGTATAATAATGGCTTTACCGTATTTACATTTACAGTATTATTACCTTATTTTCATTTACAGTATTTTTACCGTATTTTCATTCACAGTATCAGTGCTGTAGTATTTATTTTCATGTAGTTTAAAAAAATTTTACCTGCAAAAAACAATCAAATTGCACTGTAATCCATGATTTTTACCACCCCAAATTCATAAAAATCACAATAACTCATGAGAATTAGCTCTGATAATATTCTTTTTAATTGTTGAACATTTTCTTTTTAAAAGTACAAATTACAAGTCTTGATCTCTAGGGTGAACTAGCTGAACAAAGGGCATCACAACAGTCCCCTGGGCACTTTGTATCATGGCAAAACATACATATACTAAAATGCAAAAACAAGTAAGTACACTAACAGTCAAAAGTTTAAAGAATTCTCTTCTGCTCACCAAGCCTGCATTTATTTACTGCAAAAGCAGTAATAATGTGAAATATTTTTACTATTTAAAATAACAGCTTTCTATTTGAATATATTTTAAAATGTAATTTATTCCTGTGATCAAAGCAAAATTTTTAGCATCATTACTCCAGTCTCCAGTGTCACATGATCCTTCAGAAATCATTCTAATACACTGATAAACATTTATTATTATTATTATTATTATCATCATCATCATCACAGTTGAGTAAATTTTTTCAGTATTCTTTGATGAATAGAAAGATCCAAAGATCAACATTTATCTGAAATAAAAAGATTTTGTAACATTACGAAATGGGGGGTGGGGGGGATTATACAAATTACTACTTTTATTTAACAAGGATGGTTTAAGTTATAGGTTTAAGATAAAGACATCTATAATGTTACAAAATATTTCTATTTCAGATAAATGCTGTTCTGAACTTTCTATTAATCAAGGAAACCTGAAAAAATTAGATTCAGCTGTTTTCAACATAATAATAATAATAATAGTTTTTTTGAGCAGCAAATCAGAATATTAGAATGATTTCTGAAGGATCATGTGACACTGAAGACTGGAGTAATGATGTTAAAAATTCAGCTTTGATGACAGGAATAAATTACATTTTAAAATATATTCAAATAGAAAACATTTATTTTAAATAGTAAAAATATTTCAAAATTGTACTGTGTTTGCTGTACTTTGGATCAAATAAATGCAGGCTTGGTGAGAAGAAGAGGCTTCTTTAAAAACATTAAAAATCTTACCGTTCAAAAACTTTTGACTGGTATTGTTAATAAAAATCAAATAATAGTAACAGTAAAAATTTGTTTGTGTTGTGTTAAATTTCAGTAATTTTGACAGTCAAAGTTGACAAGCTCTCCGATGAGAAACAGCAGGATGGGATTCAGGCAGATCCTTTTTCTTTCCACCCTCTTTCCAGAATGCCAGCTGATCTGTGACTTTCAATGCATTTGGTGCCACAAAGATCTGAATGAACCTGCAAGCACAAGAAAGAAAAAAGCATTATTTTTCAAAGCAGTGTTTACAGAATTTGCCTCAACTGTCAAACGTGGTGCTGTATGCACTTTGATGTTAATAAAACCTTATATACTACATCTGAACGCACCTACAAAGGAAGGTACATAATTAGTTGATAATCCATCACATTCAAATTATTAAAGCTCCATGTTTTACAATGCATTCTCAATCAGTAGAGCAAAGTGCTAGAATGCTGAATTAATGGGTTTGATTCCAGGGGCGGTTCTAGGGTGAGTGAATATCCGGGGCTCAGCCCAGAGACATTCATTTAATGTATCAGAATACACGGGATACAAGTCAAATAAAACAGGCTATGCTGAAAAGTTACATTGGCTAAGTGGCTTAATTTTTTTTTTTAAAGCGACAAGTGTAATTAATTATAATTTGCACTTACAAATTGCATAAATAATATTATGAAATTAATGTTTTAAATATAAACACAAAAATATGTAATGATAGAAAAAAAAATAGAATGATACTTTTAAAAATAAGACTAAAATTACCAGTAGGTGGCAGCAAGCCACTGTCTTAATGACTGAGCCACTGAGTCATTTATTCAATCTATTCATTAAAAACTGCTGATTCTTTCAGGAACAAAGAAACTGTTTTTATGAATGGATCAGTGAATCTCTGATTCAAGGCATTCTAAAAAGGTAAATTCTTTCAGTAATGAAACACTGTTGTGTGCAGAGACGCACAACATGACTTTGTAGAACCGTTTTTGCGAAAAAATACAATATTTTCTTCATGATTTAAATCACTTTATATTTTGTTGCCCTGACACTTAGTAAAGTCTGCCACAGACCATGCTAAATGCTATCTGTTCATATAATCTAGTCATTTCTAAATGTGTGTGTCCTAGAAAATCTGTGTTTATAATACCATGATTAAAAATCTATATTTTGTTGCTTTACAGTAACAGTAATCTAATTTTGTCAGATGGGGATATCGGTATTATGAATTTATAGGCTACAGTAAGTTAAAGATACCTGAAGCAGCTGCATTTTGCTGTTTAAGTGCTGGTTCAATAGAAATAATTTTAATGTGCATGAAAACTCAATCTTGATGCGCACACACCCCTAGCGCCGCCCCTGTTTGATTCCCAGGGAATGAATAACTTAATAAAATGTTTAGGGGAGCGCAGGGCACAAACTAACACGGGGTAAGTTGTAACACACGGTTTAAATATTTCCACACATGCTAGCATAACCAAATTTACAGTATTTACTACTGCCATATCAACACTATAGAGAATAAAGTTCACCAAAATTCAAAAGTCTTTTGAAGATGTCGCTGAATATATATTCTACCAAAGCAGAAGTACATTTCTGGCTGAAGTGAATTGTCATCTCAGTTTTTAGTATTCATTTAAAATTAGACAAATCTGTCTAATTTTAAAATTTTGATTTACAAAATTAGACAAATCGATGTTTAATGTTCAGAAATTGTTATTTCAAGAAATGTAAAGCATTTTGGCTCGTTTATGTGTCTCGTGTCCTGTGTCCTATGACAGCTGTGTGTGGAGGGAGGGGAGTGTATCATTTCTGAATTGCTGAATGTGTTTCTTCATTTGCACTCTCTGTTTTGAACTACACTGTATGTGTAGCTGTGTGTTGTGATCAGGGCCGTCCCAAGCATGGTTGCAATGTGTTCATTGTCAAACTCCAAAATTAGATTATTTTTAATTCTTAAAAAACGCCATTATTTTATTTGAAAAGGTTAATGATTTTATTTTATTGACAAAATATGTTAGTTTGTCTTGTATATTTTTTCATTAGCTCTGATAATATTTTAAGTTGTCATATGGTTATGTTACAACATGCCCCCCCCTCACATGTTACAATGTACCTCACCTACGGGGCATGTTGTCACTTCCATTCTTTTGAGATAAATAACGAAAAACATATAAACCTGTAGTTATGAAACAACGCAACATATTTGTACTAGACAAGTGTGAAATTAAAGTGTATAAAAAAATTATACTCTGAACCCCACGTGGATTTACACATGCTAAGAAAGTCAGTGTTAGGTTGTGTCCCGTGCTCCCCTACATTAAATACAATATAACTTGCTTTGGCTAAAAGCATCTGGCAAATGCATGAATGTAAATGCAATGTAAAACAAAATGTATTTAGGGTTACCTAATTCTGCATTTCTGTAAAACGGACAGCTGGCTGTATGATGATTCTGCCCTCATATTCAGGATCCTGTTTTTGCTTGCATGGAGAAATCCACAAAATATGTACTTTACAGTGGTATTTCTTAACTCAGTTTTCCTCAGTATTTCATGTTAGTTCGCGGTTTTATTTTACGTCTCTCACTGAATAGGGACCGTCTCTAAAGTTACATACAACATTGGTACACACGTTTCTAACTTGAATAGCATTTGAAGAGAATTACACTTGCGATAAAGAGGCAGTGTACAAAAGATATTATGCTTCTCTGTGTTCGTTAACTTCGGCTAACTAAGTTAACTGACATTATTAACGTAATTTACCAGTTGATGTTATCATCGAAACTATGCCAGTCACAAGAAGAGACGCCAAAATACACCTCCGACGTTGTCGACGAAATCTAGACTAGAAATTTGAAAAGAACAAACAAAAGAATTACTTGAAAATACTGTTTAAAATCTCCACTGAATTGAAACAGTGGTGTTGCCTACAGGGGCGTAGGGGGGGATGGGGGGGAGGTAACCCCCAATAACCAAAACTAGCAAGTACAACCGCCCCAATATTTATACCATGGTTAATGGAAACTTAGAATCAGGCCATTTATTAATTATTTGAATCGCGCCTTCGGCGATTTTATAAGCGCTAACTTCACGTAAGAACCGAACGGAGCGCTTATCAGCACAACATGACTGAAGCGCAGCTCTTTTAACTGTGCGCGAGCGGCGCGCCGAATCACCCGATACTCTGTGCGCGTTCACCATGCAGCGCGCTCGAGAAGTGGGAGAAGATTTGCGCGAGCCATTCCTATCGCGAAGCTGATGGTAAAATATGTGATCTATTTGAATTCTATTGAGAAACTGCCACTTTAAAATGCTATGGAGTACATTATCTAAAAAAAGGCACAAACTAAAAAGACTGATGAAAAAAGGAGAAAACAATCTTGCACCAGCACTAACATAATAAAATATTTTTAAACTACTCGTGACCACCTTTACTATAATTTATCACGTTTTACTGTAGGCTTATTTATTGTGGTAAATTTTGTCTAACGTGTAGAATTTATAATAGATAATCTGTTAAGGGAATAGATTTTTCCCTAAAGATTTATATTACAACTGTGGCATGTTGTAGCTATTGTTTCTAAAGACTGTTGTTTCTCATAACAAATGCAATATAGATTAATAAAAAAGTCATTATTGGCCTGGTAATGATTAATAGGCTATATTATAACAAATGCTACAGTTAAGAACTATGGTACTTTTTCATAAGAGCAAGTACAAGTCGAGAGCCAATGGGTTCTAATGATGAGTGATGGAAAAACCTGGCCTTCAGATATTACAATGATGGCACAGATTAAATCATTAATGAACTGTTAAGGAGTAAGAAATAAATAATATCAATATGAGAAAATGTTAAGTTAGATTGACTTCCCACGGCGTGTTGAATTAGAACATTGTCAAACTATTGCCTAAGTGTCTAAATAATATAAAATACATTATATATCCTATATAAACAAGTAATTGTTAACTAGCCTATTACTTAATTGCAGTTACGCTATCAACCAACTTTGCATGTGTGGTGGCCAGATTAACTAACTTGCATTAAAGGACAGCCAAATCTACAAACGTGTTTCTCGGTTTAATAAGGTTTATTTTGACTAATATAGGTGACCTTAATTTACTCACCAGTCGATGTTATCACCGTTATGGCGGCGTTAATCCGGCCGTCAGTCAGAAAAAAAGGCCTCAACTCCGACATGAAAAACGACACGATGAATAATGTTAGTTTGCTGTTAATAAGTTAAAACATCTTAAAATATCTGTTTTGCATAAAACAGAAATAATATAGGCCTACTAACCTTTTTGTCTAGTTAACAGTGCAAAGTGTCTCTTTTGTCCTTTTACCGCTGCTTCCACCAAACAGCAAACAAAATAAATCTCCCTTGCCATTGGTCAGTTTTTCGCGGGCAAGTTCACTACTGTAAATTTACAGTAGTTTACTGTAAATTTACAGTAGTTTACTGTAGTGACCATACATTTTCCCATAATCCTTTGCAGTTTACAGTAAAATACTGTATATACATTTTACAGTATCTTACTGTACATAATACAGTAAAATACTGTTCAAATTACAGAAATCGGTTACAGTGAAGTTAAGGAACGCGCACGTTAAACATTTCCCATAAAGAAAACACTTAACGTGGTTTGTTGCCTCAGTGATAATAAATGATTCAATTCAGCATCTAATTAATAAAATATATTACTGTATATTATGTACATTTAAGCAGATGAGCCCAGAATATGAGCCCACAACCAACAAGTTTCACCAAACCATTTTTTTCTCTCATAGAAAACCAAGCGCTATAGTTTTAGGTTTGATATTCGCCTATAGGTTGCTTTAGGGACCGTCTGCATATTTACCTCACAGTACAAAACGAAGTAATAATTTATTAAATTATTTACATTAATTATTAAATTCCAATAATTTATTCAAATTAATGTTTACAGTAAATCAATCATTTACTCAAACTGACTAAATATATATTGCCAATAACTCGCCTTAGACAATAATTTCCCTAAGTATGTACACTACACAAATATTTTTAAGAAAAAAAAATTACAGTTATTCACCAAAATGTTACTAGTGACCAGACTGACTTACTACAGTTGAAATTTGGCCAACATCTTCCTCACTGTACATACAGTATATAATTATTCTTAAGAAATTACTGTAATTCACAAAGTTTTATTTTTTTTAAATAAATGAAGACAAAAAAATGTTCAATAGTGCACTCATTATAACGTTATGTTTTGAGCTGCGCGCGCTGAAGATGACGAGTAGAATGAAGCATATGATAGCAGGTTTTTAATCAATGGGATTTAACTTATTTATCTCACATAGAATACGCTTCGTTATTTAACATAACATTAATATTACCACTTATAGGATATCTGCACAAAATGCCCCGAACGCACATGAACGCGTCTGCGCGGCTCTGAATGAATTCACGCAATAACATGCAGAAACACAACTAAACACTAAAAAGCACAGCGTTTCGTTATAGCAGTGTTCTCATTATAATGCTATGTATAGTATATGACAGTGCCAGTCATAGTTATTAATATTCTGCATTGTTGTCCTGTTCGCACTGCGCGCTGAAGAGATAATCACCGTACTACAAAGCGCTTTACTGTAGCATAAATAATATACATACACTTATAGAGAGAGAGAGAAAAAAAAAACGAAGTCTTCCACTGTGCCTGTGTCAATTTGAGTCTTGTTGAAGATTTAAATCCCTGCAGCCAAGATGCTCCTCTGTCGGGGACGGATTAGAAAGCGAAACTTTAATCTATAGGGGGAGTTGGATTTATTCACGCACTTTAAAATATTTATTTAAAGCTTCTTTCTTTTAAGATTCTTATTTACAGCATTATCATAATAGGCTGTATATTAACTTATTGGGAGAAAACCGGTAGTTCGATGTGAAATCAGACACTGAGCACCCCCATATAGCCAAAATGGTATGATCATAACACCCCGCGAATATTCGACTGTGAGATTGGTAGTCGAATCAGGCTCCTCGAATCGAAGCATCGAATCGTCGACACCCCTAAAATATTTTATAAATCCTCCATTGAATATTTAATTCCCATTTGGTGGCCTTTTGTGTCCAAAATTGTGCAAAAACATCGTGGGACATGGTTTTCACACTGTAGCTGTCATTGCAAGAAGTGAGCAACTCCATTTGTTTGTCTGAGGGAGCAACAGTAACTAAGGGGGCGGGGCTTACAGATAGGTCAATTGTGAATTGTACATACAGTAAGGGAGATACTGGCAAAACTTACACAACTTACTTTATTATAGCAGTTACATCATCTGAAACAAAATATTGTTGTCACGTCAAAATGATTCAGAACTTACTACTACCTGTGGAACATGAAAAACCCTTTTGGTGAATTACTGTGTTTTTTAAAAATATATATATTTGTGTACTGTACATACCGTAAAGGAGATATTGGCAAAATCTAACCTGTAGTAAGTCAGTTTTGTATCTAGCAACGTACTACAACCATTGGAACATGAAAAAAAACCCTTTCCAGAGATCTTTAAGTGAATAATTGTGTACTGTAAATATATATAAATGGAGGTATTGTCAAAACCTCATCTGTAGTAAATCACTATGAGCAATACAGTGTGTTATTTTAAATGTTAAAAGTAATTTTAATTTAAATAGATTGGATGGTTTAACCCAGTCAGTGGAATTGTCAGAAGGCCCCTTGGGTGCGATATCAGGTCAATGCTTAAATAAACAGTTGTTTATTTACAACATGTTAAATTCCACTTCTTGGCGCCACTTCTTATATGCGCAATGACAAAACAGACACAGCGCCTGCGCGCACACATAAAAAAAGTTAATAGTTTTTTTCAAAGTAAAGTTTTAAAGATATGTTTTTAAATGTTTGCTGCATGAATTAAAAATAACTTTTATAAAAGTGCATTTTTGAGAAAAAAAAAAAAGAAAAAAAAGTAGGCTAAGGCCAAGTCACATTTTATTATTACATTCATGAATGGCTATTTTATTAATTTTTTTATAATGTAAAATGCTGGTAAATAAAGCTAAATGTTTACTTACATTATAAATACAGATAAACATTTCTAAAAGCTTTTTTAGTTGTTCTCACTTGATGATAAATCCTTTAAATTTAACGGTATTCAGAAAACTAATCAAAAATAGTAGTCTACAAGTATAGCAAGTTAAACTAATCCTAAATAAATAATGAATCCTTAATTTATTTACAATTTTCATCAGAGATGCCTTGCTTGGTCGATATCTTACAACATTAAATACAGGAGATAAGATAATTCTAGAGCAAGAACATAGAGATGGAAAGCGCGTTTTATGCGAGAGTGAAGGAAATCCACCTGCGTGCATTCATTCACACTCATGTTACAATAATACGCTCTTTACTTGACAGCTGTTGTTAAAATAACGCGATAGAAGCTGCCTCAAACTCAGAAATATAAAGAAATGAAGAATATTGTGTCTGAAAGCTGTGCGTGCCGTCCCCTCCCGCACCCTGCCCGGCGGTAATGGTACTGTCCAACCGCGAGCGCAAAACACAGAAATGGAGAATAATTAGTCATTTGTATGTTTGTTCAAAAATCATATTCGGACGCAGCATTCATCTAGTTCATTTTGATAGTGCAAATTTAACAAAGCACTGCAAAGCCTTACACTGAGAGTGGTTTCCTATGGTGCGAGAAAGTCAGAGTTGTGAGATATAAACTCGCAATTGTGAGAAAAAAAGTCAGAACTGCGAGTTTATATCTCAGAATTGCGAGTTTATATCTCAGAATTGCGACTTTACGTTACGGGGCTGACGAGACGTGAGAATCCATATGCAGACTTTTATTGAGCAGAGACATGGTCATAACAGGCAGGGTCGAACAATGGCAAACAGGTATAACAGGGGCGAGACAAAGAGTAAACAAAGACAAGCGTGGGTCGACGATCGGCAAACAGTATCAGGCAAGGCAAGGCAAGGCAAGGCAAGGCAAGGCAAGGCAAGGCAAGGCAAGGCAAGGCAAGGCAAGGCAAGGCAAGGCAAGGCAAGGCAAGGCAAGGGGGCTCTGTAGGGCAGCAATAATGCATACAATACTCGGCAGTGTGGGAAACAAAGTCCAGGGTTTAAATAGTGTGTGATTAGTGAGAGCTGTGTCATCAGGTGTGCATGTGATTAGTGCAATGAGTGATTGGTGACAGCTGTGATCTGTAATGGATGATGGGAAATTGAGTCCAGTGTGATGTGTGCTGTGAGAGTCAATGTGGTGAGCGAGTGACCTCTGGTGGTGAATGAACGGAAGTGCAGGGACCAGATTAGTGACACGTTATATCTCAGAATTCTGAGAAAAAAAGTCAGAATTGCGAGTTTATATCTCAGAATTGTGTGTTTATATCTCAGAATTCGTGTTTATATCTCAGAATTGCTACTTTATATCTCAGAATTCTGAGAAAAAAAGTCAGAATTGCGAGTTTATATCTCAGAATTGTGACTTTATATCTCATAATTCTGAGAAAAAAGTCAGAATTGCGAGTTTATATCTCAGAATTGTGACTTTATATCTCATAATTCTGAGAAAAAAGTCAGAATTGCGAGTTTATATCTCAGAATTGCGAGTTTATATCTTAGAATTGCGTGTTTATATCTCAGAATTGCGACTTTATATCTCAGAATTGCGACTTTATATCTCAGTATTGCGAGAAAAAAAGTCAGAATTGTGAGATAAAAAGTTGCAATTACCTTGTTTTATTTTTTATTCAGTGGCGGAAACGGGCTTCCATAGGATCCCCTTAAGGTTTGATGCTGACTGTTATTGTATTTGGTTTTATACTATGCTGTTACCTATATGAATTATTGTATTCTATGTTTAATTAACCGCCTCCCAGATAGCACACATAGTCTGTTAAAGATCTCTTGATCTGGAAAGCATTTGCTGTCTACAAACGTCTGACAGACGTCTTTCAGATGTCAGTTTTACATATGTTCTAAATCACAAACATCTTAAAGACATCTAATAGACGTCTATTTGACATCTAAAAGGACTTATTGCAGATGAGCAAACACTAAAAAAAATACGTCTTGTAGATGTAAATGCAGACATCAAATAGACGTCTCCTAGATGTATTTGTGCTATCAGGGTTGTGGTTCGGCCGCCGGCAGGAGACATGATGCTCACGGATCTGTCAGAGATGCTGCTCCACGAAAATCTCAACTGTGCACCGTAAGACTTGTTTTTTAACATTTGCTAACTACCATATCAGTGAACAGAATTATTTAAATAATGAGACACAACGAGATGTATATAAGTTGTTGTAAAGCACCGCAGCTAGCTTGTAAGCATTAGCAATATCCATTTCACTGCATTACTAGCATGCTTTAGCACTTAGCTAAGTGTTGCTAGCATGTTTTAGTATGCTTGTAGCATGATGCCAACCTATTTATCACTTGTTGACCATTTTTAATATGCACCTAGGAGTCCATTACAGTGTTAAACATGTCTCTTCCTATGTTTTATGTACATGCACGAAAATCGGTACACACGTGTAACACACCATTACCTACAAAAAAAGCCTCTTGGTACAAAATCCAAAACCCAACAGGAAGTACGTTATTTTGAATTTCCTGTTCAATTTTTGTGCAGTTTTTGTGATTTCCAGGCTTTGTACTTTGACGAACTCCTCCTACAGTTTTAATCAGTCGTCTTCAAATTTGCTGAGTGTAATCATAAGGCATTTGCGATGTTAAATTGCGAAGATCTAGAGTTTTCGTCAAGGGGCGTGTCCCTGGGGGCCAGACAAAGTTTGAGGTTTCGCCACGAAACAGGAAGTTGCTGTAACTCAGGCAAGCAATGTCCGATCTGCCCCAAACTTCACACGTTTCATAGAAGTTCAGTCTTAAACACATCTGCATGCTCATATTCAGATATAGTCATAGCGCCACCTGCTGGCAACAGGAAGTGACATGTTTAACACTGTTATGGACATATTAAAAAGTGTCAGCAAGTGTTAAATAGGCTGGTAACATGCTAGGAACATACTAAAACATGCTAGCAACACTTAGCTAAGTGTTAAAGCATGCTATTAATGCAGTGAAAAAGGAAGTTGCTGTAACTCAGGCATGCAGTGTCCAATCTGCCCCAAATTTAACAAGTTTGATATGAGGCCTGTCCTGAACACATCTACATTCCCGTATTTGGGTATAGTCATAGCGCCACCTGCTGGCAACAGGAAGTGACATGTTTTAGACTGTGATGCACTATTAGCAACACAGTAAAATATGCCATTGTGTGCTAAACATGTTATCAACATGCTCAAACATGTTAGCAACACTTAGCTAAGTGCTAAAGTATGCTACGAACTCCATCAAACAGGAAGTTGTTGTAACTCAGGCATACAATGTCCAATCTGCCTCAAACTTCACATGTTTGATTACAGTCCTGGCCTGAAGACATCTACATGCTCACATTCGGTTATAGTGATAGCGCCACCTACTGACAACAGGAAGTGACATGTTTTACACAGTGATGCACTTTTAGCAACACTGTCAATTATGCCATTGTGTGCTAAACATGCTAGAATAATGGTCAAACATGCTAGCAACACTTACTAAGTGCTAAAGCATGTTATTAATACCATGACACAGGAAGTTGGGTTTCACTTTATTTTGATGGTCCCTTTAACACATTCTATTGACTATAAGTAATGTTGCACCTACATTCCTACTGACTCTCATTAGAGTGTTAGTAATGTATTAGTTGACTGGTAGGGTTAGGTTTAGATTAAGCTGACACGTTCTTGCAAAGTTACTTATAGTCAGTAGAATATCTGTTGGGAGACCAACACAATAAGGAGTTAGTAGATATGAAGCAGACAGTCTAATACTCTTATGAGAGTTTGTTGACATGTAGTTGCAACATTACTTAGTGTCAACAGAATGTTCAAAAGGGACCATCAAAATAAAGTGTTACCGGAAGCTGTTGTAACTCATGAATACAATGTCTTATCTGCCCCAAACTTCACACCTTTTATAATAGTCCTGGCCTAAACAAATCTAAAGTCCAATATTCAGTTATAATCATACCGCCACCTGCTGGCAACAGTAAATGCCTTGTTTTACACTAACTTAAACATGTAATGTCTGATCTGCCTCAAACTTGACATATTTGATAAGAGTCTTGGCCTGAACACATCTAAAGGCCAATATTCATTTAAAATTATAGCGCCACCTGCTGACAACAGTAAATGACTTGTTTTACACTAACTTAAACATGCAATGTCCAATCTGCCCTAAACTTCACATGTTTGATAAGAGTCCTAGCCTTAACACATCTTATGGCCAATATTCAGTTATAGTCATACTGCCACCTGTTGGCAGCAGGAAATTTGGCATATATAAATGACTTTTACATATTCCTCCTATATTTACCACTTTAATAGCATATTGCCCGCTGTTCGCTGTTTTTCTATGGCCACGGGGTGGCGGTGAGCCCGGGTGCGAGGGCCCCTTCATCGCTGCTTGCAGCTTTAATTATCTGTTGGAATTTGACAAGATGTCCAGGACCTCCGGCAGACAAATAGGCCCACAACATTAAAGATCCAAACATATATTTCATTGTACACATGGGGTACTTTTCTAGTCCCCCATCTTGAGTGTTTGCTGCAAAAAAAGTTAATGTTTCAGTTTCATCTGACCATAAAACACAGTCCTGTTTGAAGTTCCAGTCGTGTCTGGCAAGTTTGTTTTTGGATGAAAGCATTTTCTTTTCTTGATTTTTTTTATGAAACCCTCCCAAACAACATGATGTAGGTGCTGTTTGACAATATATATATATATATATTTTTTTTTTGTGGCTTTCTGACCCTGAGACTCAACTATTTTCTGCAATTCTACAGCTGTGGTCCTTGAAGAGTCTTTGGCCACTCAAACTCTCCTCCTCACCTTGCTTTAAGACAAAATAGACACGTCATAATTTCATAATCACCACGGAGTGCTCAAAATTGCAAATATGATTGTTACGTGCTAGCCCTGTTTTTGTCTAGAGGTAATAGGCATAGCAGTAACTACGGAGCCCTTTACAGGACATTGTGGTGGGAAAAATTCGAGGTGAGTGGAAAAAAATTCAGGGTGGGAGGAAAAAATTATTTTCAAATGTTTTGCGTTCTCTCGAGAAACTTTTGCGTTCTCTCGCAAAGATATTGGCGTTCTCTCGCAAAACCATTTGAGTTCGGACAAACTCTTCCTGTTTACTCTACAGCTTGCAGTGGAGCTTGTATGTTCACAATGGAGTGGTTCATAGAGTTTTATTTTGAACTTGGACTCAAGTATAAAGAAATACAATCAGACAGTGGTTAGTTCAAGGCACGGGACATTCTAAAACACTTTAAAGTGGCTTAATGTTTTAAAACAGTGACATTGGAGGACTAAATTCGATAATAAAAAATCCTGATAAAAATGGTTAGGCTACCATTAATAACCTTATTAATAATATTACTATTAATAAAGCAGAATATGAACGCAACGCCCTGCACGTTAAGCCTTTTCTTCCCCATAGAAAACGCTTAAGGCTATAATGAAAGGTTCATGCAGCTCGTATGTTCACAATGGAGCGGTTCATAAAGTTTTTATTTTGAACTTTGACTCAAGTATAAAGAAATACAATCAGACAGTGGTTAGTTCAAGGCACGGGACATTCTAAAACACTTTAAAGTGGCTTAATGTCGATAATAATAAATACTAATAAAATTGTTAGGTTTATATTAATAACATTACTATTAATAAAGGAGAATAGCCCAGAATATGAATGCAACGGATTTGGTATTTTTAAATCACCGTTTTCATTATAGCCTACCTTAAGCGTTTTATGAGGGAGAAAAAGCTTAGGCTACGTGCAGGGCGTTGCGTTAAAGTAAACAGGAAGAGTTCGTCCGAACTCAAATGGTTTCTCGAG
Source organism: Onychostoma macrolepis (assembly GCF_012432095.1). Lineage (NCBI taxonomy): Eukaryota > Metazoa > Chordata > Actinopteri > Cypriniformes > Cyprinidae > Onychostoma > Onychostoma macrolepis. The sequence continues at coordinate 44,733,023 of NC_081159.1, read as the reverse complement.
GGAACGCAAAAAATTTGAAAATTATTTTTTCCTCCCACCCTGAATTTTTTCCACTCACCTCGAATTTTTCCCACCACAATGTCCTGTAAAGGGCTCCGTAAGTAACAAACTTTGGAGAGAGAAAGCACAGGGACCTCTTGTCTACAGCCCCAATAACACACCTCCAAACAAAAGAACTTACTGTTTTTTATTAAATCATAAGAAAAAAATAAAAGGAAACAAACTTCAGGAGGGGGCAAAGGCCAACATAACAAAGAAAAGATTTCTAACGCAATCTTAAACATAACTTACCTATACACAAACCAAAAACAAAATGAACTTCCTTAACTCCTTGACTACCCAGATAACCAGGAGAAAAGCAATTAAAGAAAAAAGGCACCCACCTCCCTACAAGTTTCCTTACAAAACTCTTAAGTCCTAAACAAATGTACAAATCTACAACTAAATTCAACGTAGCACCAATGGTTAGCACTCAACAGCAACAAAAAGTTATCTGGAGCCAGAGAAAAGTCCATGTGACAGGTTACAAACTGCATCCTCTCCCTCTTTCCTTTACTCTGAGACAGTGCTGGCTTTATGCTGCTTCCTCCTGAGTGCAGCCAATCAGTGGAGCCGAGTTGAATGAATAACAAATCAGCAACAGGTGTATCCAATCACCTCCACGACAGTGACAACAGTAGACATGAAAAAAGAAAAACAACAAAAGAAAACATACCACAAAACACAGATCAAATAAATGTGTCTCAGGACGCAACAATCGGGAACATACAGAGATATTTTACACATTTCCTAGGGGTGTCAATAATTGTGGCCAACATACATTTAAGAAAAACACTTCATAAAAAGACTTCATCTTCAATTGTTTTATTTCTATAAAAGGTTAGGTTTGTGAACTTTTAGGAAAAGATCAAAAAGATTCATGCAGATTTATTTTCACAAGCTTCTTTGTTCATATTTTCCAAGGGTGTCAATAATTATGGCCACAGCTGTAAGGGTTTCCTTTTGAGCTCTTTGTGAACCTATATGAATTCAATTCAGTTGCACTGATATACTCCGATATTTTCTTGCTGAAGTAGCCAGGATAAACAAGTAAACAGTTTGCATCAACTTGTAACGTCTTACATATTTTGGATAAAGACTTGTTTATTTTTAGCAATGATCACTATTGTTGCAGTTTGCATATTTACACATTTCCAGAGAATTATTTTCAACAACCTGCTTTTGTAAAACAACCTCAGAAGACCTCCTTAAATTAAAAAAAAAAAAAGTCAATGAAGCAACACTTAAATACAGACAAACAGTACAAAGGGCTCATGAAAGACTTTTATTAAATGTGAAATTGAACATTAAAATTCTTCTATGAAGTACTACACCGATAATACGGTACTAGTGAGTGATTTAAGTGATGAACATTTTATAATAGAATTAGAAAACATTTGGAAAAGACAGTGCCGAGTATTTCACCTGTCAAAAATAGTGGAGCAAATAGACATTTGAGATGGAACAAAGAAAGAAGAGCTCAAGTCATAAAAAGAAAATCATACATTGCTGGGGAGAAAAAAAAAAAAAAAAAAAAAGCCCAGCCAAGAAGAATGCATCTTAACATTACAGACCAAATTCTTGCGTATTCACTTTGATAGCAGTGTAAGTGACGCCTTTGTATTGGCCCTTGGTTTCGTACTGCAACACACTGCCGTTCTTGCAAGTGATCTTCACCGTGCCAGTGTAAGGCAGGTCAAACGTGGCTCTTCCGATAGTGACGTTAACATTCACTGCCTTTTTAGGTGGCACATCAATCATGGTCGACAGGGTTTCAGTGGTCTCATTGGTCTGCTCATGACTGCAAGTGTTTTCATGGCCAACGCTGAAACTGAATCCTGTAGAAACGTCCACAACCTTTGGAATCCCTGCCTTCACTTCCATACTAAATGTTGAGGTAAAGCGGTCACTCACAGACCATGAAGACTTTCTGGTCACTTTCTCTGAAGCGTCAACTCTTTGCTGTTGTTTGGCAGAGGTGTCGTTTCTGTAAGTGACGTCTTTGATCTCTTCTACGGTCACTTGTGGTATCAGTTGGTTTATTGTGGGATAGTTGACATTTGTGAGAACAGTTGATTGAACGGCGTGGAGAAACACAAATCCCATGCAGTCAATATCTAAACCAGATCTTCCTTCAACTCCCAGACAAAATCCAGAGCTGACATCAATGGGATATTCTCTTTTTAAGCCCCAGCTCGTCATCTTTGCAAAAAATTCTCCACCCAGGTTGGTCTTGAATTTGATGGCTCCAAGACGCGTTCCTGCTCCGTTCCCCCAGAGGGACAGTGAGGTGAAACACTCATTAAGTTTGAACGCGTACTCTTGATACGGTCCATCTGGATCGCCAAAGGTTGCACTTCTGCCATCTGAAAGCCAAACCCTGACAGCCTTCACCTGCCATCCACCCACCCACACGCCAATCTTCTCTAAACTGGCACCGTTATTCACACCAGTAAATGAAGAGTAAGCACCTCCTCCACCACCAATGAGTTCCAGAGTTGTTGGGTAGGACATCTTTGAAGAAATCTGAAAATGAGATCATAGATTTAATACCAGAACTATATACTATAGAACTAAGTATATAAGTGTATATGTATATGTATAAAAATACTACATCTTAGTGATGGGCGTGTTCAAAACAGTGCTTCAAAACACCAGTGTTTCAGAGCCAGTATCAAACTGGCCAGGTCACGTGATTTTAGCAAACGAAACTTCGTTACGTCACACCATTTCAAAACTCCGATGGTTCACCACTAAGGGGTGTTGAACTCAAAGTGAACCCTTGAACCACTTGTGGCTTCTGGTTGCCCAGTTAATCATGCGACATGAAATCCCACAATTTCATAATAAAAGTGAAGAATTCAGGGCCAGGTGTTGTGGGTTAAACAAAAGAACTTCCCTTTAACGCAGATGGCTATATAATTGAAGTGTAAAAACCATTCAGTACCTTCACCCTACAAATCACACCATACCTTAAAAATAACAAAGTAAGCTTACAATTGAATTAAATTCACCTCCTTCTGACTGATAACACTACTCTTGCCTGCTGGTTTTTATAGACGGCTCTAATGAAAACACTTAATTATATAAATCAGTTAGTTCATTGTGTATTTTGATTACACTTGAGACATAAGCACTAATATTTAACAGTATTAAACATTTCCATTTGTTTGCATGTTTGGTCTGAGTTCTTTATGCGTTTACAACGTTTTCACCAGCATGTGCTGTTTCAAGTGCTTCGAAACATCAAATCATTTTTCGAAGCAATTGGTTCAGTGCTTCATTTCTCTCATCACTAATCTTAAGTGATGTATACTCACGTGGATGACAGCCTGATGAACTTCTTCTCCAGATCAGCTCATCTGGTAAAAGCAAGAAAAGTGAAGATTGCTTGACTGGGCTGCTGCTTAAATAGATCTTGAAGTGGGTAGGCGGGACCTGGGGGATCTCACTAATTAGATCCAGGTTCAGTGAGTCAGGATAATTTGATGAGCAGTTTATTCTTAAGCAGCCCTTAATGTCGATCACGGATCAAATTGATCCACTATGATGAACAGCGAATATTTGCACTGTTTTATGCATTCGAGACGTGTGTTTTCTTCAGTGCACAACTGACACATGACAGGTACATTTTTCATCTGCAAATGCATTTAAAATCGCTTGAAGTAGTACACACTACTCACTAGCTGTGTGCCAGAGTTTAGTGTAAGCACTTCAGAGCCCTAGTGGAAAAAATAAAAAAGTATACTTTATTGTATTTGTAATATATTCCCTGTTTTAATAGTACACTGCAGATATACTAACAAAAATTGTACGATCTTTAAATTTTTTTTTTTTTTTTTTTAAGTATGTTAGCATCATGCTTTTGCTTATTTTCAAAATACTGCTTTTAACATACTTGCTTGTAATTAAATTTTTTTTTTTTTTTTAGAAAATATACTTTTACCAAAATATACTTGAATTGAAAGTTCTGTTTATTCTGTAAGAGTATATTTATTTGCACTTTACTTAAATATATTTTCTGAATATTTTTTAACTGTGTGCTGAAAATGATCATTGTAACAATGCATTGAAAGTATATTTTCAAAGTGCATTATTAAATAACCTGAAGTTGTAGTATGTTTTAAGTCACAATTTTGAGTCAATTTTAAGTTTACTTCTTCATGCTTGGAATTCACTTCGTTGGACATACATTGCTTTCACAAAATAGTAAAACAAATAAATAAAGCGAATGCATTATAAAGTGTACAGTCAAGTAAACACTGTCTATATTGAAAGGCCAAAAACTGAAGTTCACTCACTCTGCATTAATATTATATCACTGCATTATTATAACATATCATTATAAATTTTATGGAGAAATAAAGCTGAAATACAACAATTGGCATTGATATCTGTATAAATCTGCAGAAGTAGTTCCCTATGGAGGACCAAACCTGCAAAAATAATAAATAAATAAATACGTAAATATATCCACAAAATAATACAAATAAATATATAAATAAATAAATGTGCAAATAAATACATAAATATATAAATCCACATATTCCTGTATGAATAAATATATAAATAATTAAATGTGCAAGAAAATAAATCAATTAAACGAATGTTGGGGGAAATAAAAGAAAATGCTAAAGGAAATGCTAAACTGAAAGTTGTTTTAAAACGGTCATCCTCTGGCAATGAATGAAATAACATTCACCACCATATCAGTGGCCTAAGAAGAATTTTACAGCCTACACTGATGTTATTCTCTGTCATCTGTTCTTTGACCATGTATTGCACTGTACTTGGATGATACACAATGATGATCATTTATACAAATGCATGATCTATTTTGATGCACAACATTATAAGCCATAAAGTTTCATAAACATATATTATTAATTAGGCTTTAAATAGAGGCACTTTTCTATAAAAATTAAAGTGGAATAAAGATTGGATTGTGGCTTTGACTATCTTTTGATATCTAGATGTTGTTATAATGTGTGTTGGTGCGGAAGTTTGATATTATTTGAGACAGTGACATTTTGTTTTTAAAAATATGAATTCAATAATGATTCACACTCAAAATTTAGTCATGGAGGATGTGATTAATATAAGTGTTCCTCAATTTTGAGTATGAATCACTATTGAATTCTAAACTAAAAAGATTTATGCACCAAAAAAACAAGACTACATAGGAGAAAAGAGTGTGATGTAAATATCCTTGTTGGATCTGCTGTAGAAAAATATGACACATAATAAAGTTATTCTAAGATCATATGTAAGAGAGGTAAAACAACAACAACAACATATTTCTAAACTTGATTCTGGCATTTGGCTAATGACATTACCATTTAAAGGTTTTGGAATTACTATGTTGTTGTTTTTTTTAGTATTATTATTATTTATTTATTTTTTAAGAAATGTATGCTTTTGTTTGACAGGGATGCATTAAATTAATTAAAAACGACAGTAAGTACATTTATAATGTTACAAAAGATTTCTATTTCAAATAAATACTGTAGAACTTTCAGTTCATCAACGAATCCTGCTACTGTGTAATGGTTTCCACACTTCATTAAGCACAACAATTTTCATAATCAGAAATGTTTCTTGAGCAGCAAATCAGAATATTAGAATTAATTCTGAAAGATCAAATGACACTGAAGAGGAAACATCTAAATCTGACATCACAGACCTTAAAGCCTTAGAACAGCTAATCAGAATCAGAGCTTTATTGCCAAGTGTGTTTACATACACAAGGAATTTGTCTTGGTGACAGGAGCTACCAGTGCAAAGAAAAAAATAATAATACAGACATACATATAATAGACATACATTAAATTATATATATATATATATATATATATATATATAGTTGTTGTTGTTAATAAAAATCATTTTGTTAACATCAAATTAGTTGCATATTCTATTCCATAAAATGCCGTGAAGTAGGCCTAATTGTTTTTTTTTTTCATTTACAGTGTACCAAATATAGGCTACTTTATACACTTTTGTCCATACAATTTTGTTTAATCCAAAATTTTGCTTATGTGTTAAAGGAACACTTTCATCCATGTGTGTGGTCTTGGATTCCTGTTCATTTTGTAAATATAAATCAAACAGTTTGAAGAATCACACCAGGGTAGATTAAAAATGATTAGTCCACATGCAGATACAAGTTTATTTCAGCTGTTGCACTCAAAAGATAACAATAGCAGACAGTTGCAAACTAAGCTACAGCACAACAAACTGAAATCAATACAACTAGCTGAGGTTTGCTGTGCTTTATCCTAACATTACACAAAGAATGCTTGCTATCATTCAGTCAGGGATGACTGCACAAAACGTGCAATTCATAAAAACATTATAAACTGTTACAAAATGATGAACAAATAGGCATACGTTTGCACAACGCTGAAAATATTTTAAAATATTCCATTGAACCTGCTGAGATACAAGGAGGGTAAACTGAAATTGTCAGTTCCACGCATATCCGGGAAACTAGTTAATATTCATGTGTGCTCCGCCCACTGAAACAGAAAATCTCGTAACACCGGTTGACTTCCTGATTCTCTGAAACCACGCCCTCAGAAACAGGCGATGGGCTCAGAGTGGTTAGTTGGGCCGGTGTGTTGTGATTGGCTAGACTGCGTACTGCACATTGTCCTGAAACTTCACGCCCATCACCTTCACGGCGACAGCTGCATGTGCTCCGGTCAAATGTAAACAATGGTGTCAATATCGCTGGTGTTATGGATCAACTGGGGTCGTGTTAACTGGGGATGTGCGCGTGCACGCAAATATGTTTACCTGGATTTCCAGCAGATGTTAGACGGCGACAGATTCGTCACTGCGATATTCCACGGGTCATAGATTAAAAAACGTTTTTCACCAGTTGTATACATTGGCATCATGCATAATAAAGCGTTTTGATTCCGCGGTGTCCGTACCTGCGTATGTCACGCGGTTTTAGGGAAGTTTACGCTCCGATCTCACGCTCACAAACCACGCCCACATTAACACGGGACATTTGTTTCAATGGATGATCAAACTCTTCAACGAACTGAAGTAAAAATGTAAGTATTTTCTTTTCAATATTACTGTATCACATTGTGTCTGTAGTGTCCTGTATGTGTTCTAATTAACAGATATAGATTAAGTTAAAATTAGCAGTAGCTAGGCTACCTAAAGCAAACACGAATTGCAAAGTCCTTTAATTTTTTATTGACAAGCCTGTTCATTGAGTTTATATTGTTCTTAATCAAATTATTTATTTTCTGAGTGATTATATATAAAGAGAGAGAGAGAGAGAGAGAGAGATGGGCTACTTTGGCTTGGCTTGAGTTTGTGTGATTATACTCTGCTAATTTTATTATCTGAGATCTCTTGCTTGTACAGTCAGCTCTGGTGCCTCTATCCTCTTCCCTGGACATAAAGTTTCATCCCGGATTTATGACTGATCTGAAATCAACATTTTGCATTGGCTTAGAACTCTGCTTAGAATTCTGTACTCAGTTTCTTATAATCATATAATCAATTAAATTAACTTAATTTTATATATGCTTAATAGTGTGTCTGTATTGTACTGTACATTATGCTCAGTTAGGTGCTTGAATATAAATGTTGTGAATCTGTTGTCTTTCATTGAACATGTAGAGAACACTTTGTCTAAAGTAAATTCTAAGTTCATGACTCCTGCTTTTCATTTTATATATAGGCCTACTGGTCTCTTGCCAGACTAGTGTTTCTGACCGTAGAAAACATGTTATGAGCAGTGCATCAAAGCCAAACTCTTTAAGTATGTGTGATGAACACAGGAAGGCATTTTTCCACAATTTGAATGAGCGATATATGTCACATGTATGGCATGTTTATATTTTTAAGGTGACAAAGTGTTTGACAGGTGTTTATTAAAAGTGAACCATGTCTTTCTTATTGCCTCATAGCTTCTTTTTCTAGTTTCCACTGTCTTTTTATGAAAGTCCTGTGACAATCGCTCAGCACCCACAACTTTTTCATGACTGACATAGGCAGAACATATGATGCTGTGATGATGAATTATTATTACATATATGGCTGATATTGCAAAAGACAGTATACATCACTAACCTCATTTGGCATCTTACACGAATATGATACCTCTCTCCCAAACATTAATTAGAATAGGAAAACCTTCAATATTTACTTTATTGCAGACCTCTTGAACTAAAAATATGACACAAAAGTCTGTCAGTTTCATAAATAATGAGTGTGGGCCTCTTTATATATATAACTTTGAATTATGCCAGTTATCTTCATTTCAGGTAACAACCTCACTAACATTTGGATTCAGCCTTTGTGAAGATTTTAGATGACCCTGTGAAGAGATAACAACCCCTGCAAAAAACTTATGATCCTAAGAATCGACATGCAAAACTGCAAAATTATCCTTATATTGTAATCATTATGATCACAATATGTAAATCATCGCCTAAACATGTTTGTGCTTAACTGAATGATGTTAACTACCCAGATCCAGCCTGTTTCCAGTCCAGATGGTGGATCAGCACCTAGAGAAGACCACAACAGCTCTGAATGTCAGTGGAGACCATGTCAACTGTAGATGTGCCCTACAGACAGATCCCCTGTGAAGACCTTGTCACCTCGACAGCCATCAACTGAACTGAGCTGAAGGATGACATCACCGAATCAACGATGAACTAACTTTAAAGGGGTGGTTTACTGCGATTTCACTTTTTTCATTTTAAATAGTGTGTAATGTTGCTGTTGGTGCATGAACAGTATCTGCAAAGTTGCTGCGCTGAAAGTTCAACGTAAGCGGAGATATCTTTTAAAAATCAGGAAGTGGGGGAACTCTCCACTATAACTCTTCCTCTTCGACAAAGCCGCAGAACATGGCCTTGCCCCCTCTTTGGCATGTTCCGGAGGGAGGGTTTGATGGGGTTTTTACGTATGCAATCCGGGAAGTATCTCGTTGTAGTCCCATAGGAGTCGTTTTTGTAGGCATTAAACTTCCTGATTTTTAAAAGACGATATCTCCGCTTACGTTGAACTTTCAGCGCCTCAACTTTGCAGATACTGTTCATGTACCAACAGCAACATTACACACTATTTAAAATGAAAAAAGTATAATCGCAGTAAACCACCTCTTTAAATTTCCCCCAACATTCGTTTAATTTATTTAATTATTTATTTTCTCGCACATTTAATTATTTATATATTTATTTATACAGGAATATGTGGATTTATGTATTTATTTGCACATTTATTTATTAATATTTTTATTTATGTATTATATTGTGGATTTATTTGCGTATTTATTTATTTATTTATTGTTTTTTCAGGTTTGGTCCTCCATAATAGACTGTTTACTTGACTGTACACTTTATAATGCATTCGCTTTATTTATTTGTTTTATTACTTTGTGAAAGCAACGTATGTCCAACGAAGTGAATTCCAAGCATGAAGAAGTAAACTTGAAAATGACTCAAAAAGATTTGCATGCGCAGGGTAAGATTTGTGAAAGTGTACATAAGATAGCAAGCGTAAATTAATTTTGCATTCGCAAGAAAAGAGTCGTAAAAGTGCAAATTGCATTTCAAGCGTAAGAAAAAAAGATTTGCAGCCTTTTACTGTTTTTTGTAAGTGTATATCAAGTATTGTGAAACTGCAACTTCATGCTAAGGCAAAATAAATATGATCTGTATTCTTCTGACTTTCATTTTTCCGCGCTTACACTTCTGGCGCTGTTGTTTCGCCCAAATACAGCCAAAAGTGTTGCAAGCCTGCGCCCAGTGTTTTGCAAGTGAAAACAACCGTATCAAGAACTGCAAAAGGGATTGACTGCGTAAAACCAATATGTGTGTAGAAAAAAAATCGTTGCAACTGTCTAAATGACTTCTTGCGTGCATAGAGCAAAATGTTCGCCAAATAACCCGCTGTGTACGTCTGCGTCTTTGCGCTTGCAGTTTTGGCACGATTCTCACTGATTTCAGATCTGCAAGCGCGTGTGGAAGGCGGGACCTTCTTCTTTCAGCCAATCAGATGAAGCTCTTGCTGACTCACGATTTACTCTTATCTGATTGGTTCAATAAAAACTCCAGACGTGAGAACACATCTTTATTTTAATTTGACTCGGCGTCATTCTTATTGCGGGGATGGTATTTTTAATGCATATATATAATAAAACAAAAAGCATGATCCTTAGAAGCTGTGTACCATTAGGCTGACTACCATGTGCTTATATACTGATCTTCAAGCTAGAGTGAACATTATTGGATTGGTTCGACATTGCATTGAAATTTAATATTTTAGATAATCTGCCTACACCACTGAAATGATAAACTTTACAATCAAAATGTTTAATAGCGATTTGTCTCCAGATTTGACTGTAATGCAAAAACTGACACTTCAAACCAAATCAACATTTAAAAAAACTACAACTACTTTGACAAAATATAGTCTTTAATAATGTCTAAATATATGCATCTAAATGAAAAACCAAATGCAAAATAACTATGTCTGAATCAAATATTCCCAGAAACCATGAAATACACAGTAATGTTGACATTTTTATATGGTTATACATCCATCTAGTGGTTTCACATGGCATTACAGATGGTAAATGCATAATTTAGGGGTAAATATTTAGTACAGTAAAATCTCCTTTAAATAGACGTTAAAGGAAAAACAAAAATCTGGCATCAACCCTGATCAGGAGCCATGGTGAAATTATGCATAGTAGTGCAGATACTTTCAGTAGCATCAAGATTACAAACTAATATCATATGGTCTGCTGAAGAGGAGGATGATTAGGATAAATAGAGTGAATACACAGAAATGTCATTTCCTAATATTAGCTCGAAATTCAGAATGAACACATGGTAGTCAGTCTAATGGTAGCCTACACAGCTTATAAAGGATCATGCTTTTTTTATTTTATTGTATTAACTATTTATTGATTTTTTTTTTTTTTATATGTATCTGTGCATTAAAAATACCATCCCCACAATAAGAATGACGCTGAGTCAAATTAAAATAAAGATGTGTTCTCACGTCTGGAGTTTTTATTGAACCAATCAGATAAGAGTAAATCGTGAGTCAGCAAGAGCTTCATCTGATTGGCTGAAAGAAGGTCCCGCCTTCCACACGCGCTTGCAGATCTGAAATCAGTGAGAATCGTGCCAAAACTGCAAGCGCAAAGACGCAGACGTACACAGCGGGTTATTTGGCGAACATTTTGCTCTATGCACGCAAGAAGTCATTTAGACAGTTGCAACGATTTTTTTTCTACACACACATATTGGTTTTACGCAGTCAATCCCTTTTGCAGTTCTTGATACGGTTGTTTTCACTTGCAAAACACTGGGCGCAGGCTTGCAACACTTTTGGCTGTATTTGGGCGAAACAACAGCGCCAGAAGTGTAAGCGCGGAAAAATGAAAGTCAGAAGAATACAGATCATATTTATTTTGCCTTAGCATGAAGTTGCAGTTTCACAATACTTGATATACACTTACAAAAAACAGTAAAAGGCTGCAAATCTTTTTTTCTTACGCTTGAAATGCAATTTGCACTTTTACAACTCTTTTCTTGAGAATGCAAAATTAATTTACGCTTGCTATCTTATGTACACTTTCACAAATCTTACCCTGCGCATGCAAATCTTTTTGACGTCATTTTACCTTCATAGAATTCCCCTAGTGGTGAACCATCGGAGTTTCGAAATAGTGTGACGTAACGAAGCTTCGTTTGCTAAAATCACGTGACCTGGCCGGTTTGATACGCGCTCCGAACCACTGGATCGAAACACAATATTTTTATTATTATCATTATGATTAACATTATTATAGTTATCATTGTTGCTAATAACATTTGTTGTCTCTATTTATTATTATTAGTCTTTATTTATATATTCATTTGTTTTGGTTATTTTTGTTTTTATTACTCTACTCATACCTGTTATCAATCAATTATGATGCAATCTCAGTTGTATGCTTCCATCCCCAACCCTAGATTCAATGACACACACGCAGGCACGGGCGCACGCACTCACACATACATGCTCACAGACATATGAATGCAAATACAGGAGTTAATCAGAACGGACTTGTAATGTTGGCCATCAGTATGTTTGTTTGTCCAATTGGTTCTACATTTTGGCACATGCAAATATTGTCACCTTATGAACTCTGTTTTTGTTTTTTCTTCTCTGTCTTGTTATATGTTTGGTATATTATGTATTTGGTACATGTAAACATTGTCACATTCTTTACTTGCATAATAAAAAAAAAAAAAAAATTCGCAAGTGTTTCGAACGCGCCCATCACTAAGATGTGTATAATTTTATTTTTTATCTTTTGGTGTGCAAATGGAAAACACTAATTCAAATGTCATTAAATCATGGAATATGAATACAAACCTTTTTGAGAAAGTTACTGATTGTTTTAAAATTCATACACGTGACATTTAATGAACACATTTGATTCAGATCTACAATGTTAGTTATGATATTAAATCTATGATCTCATTTTCAGATTTCTTCAAAGATGTCCTACCCAACAACTGTGGAAGTCATTGGTGGTAGAGGAGGTTCTTCCTTTTCATTTACTGGTATGAATAACGGTGCCAGCTTAGAGAAGATTGGCGTGTGGGTGGGTGAATGGCAGGTGAAGGCTGTCAGGGTTTGGCTTTCAGATGGCAGAAGTGAAACCTTTGGCGATCCAGATGGACCGTATCAAGAGTACGCGTTCAAACTTAGTGAGCGTTTCATCTCACTGTCCCTCTGGGGGAACGGAGAAGGATCACGTCTTGGAGCCATCAAATTCAAGACCAACCTGGATGGAGAATTTTTTGCAAAGATGACGAGCTGGAGCTTAAAAAGAGAATATCCCATTGATGTCAGCTCTGGATTTTGTCTGGGAGTTGAAGGAAGATCTGGTTTAGATATTGACTGCATGGGATTTATGTTTCTCATCGCCTAACTATCCCACAATAAACCAACTGATACCACAAGTGACCGTAGAAGCTCAAAGCCGTCCCTTGCACAAACGACACCTCTGACAAACAACAGCAAAGAGTTGAAACTTCAAAGAAAGTGACCAAAAAAAGATCACTTGCGAGAACGGCGGTGTGTTGCAGTACGAAACCAAGGGCCAATACAAAGGCATCACTTACACTGATATCAAAGTGAATACTGAAGAATCTGATCTGTAATGTTAAGATGCATTCTTCTTGGCTGGGCTTTTCCCCTTTAATGTTCAATCTGACTTTGAATAAAAGTATTTCATGAGCCCTGTGTGTACTGTTTGTCTGTATTTAATTGTGTTGCTTCATTGACAAATTGCTGCTTTTTTATTTTTTATTTTTTTTATATCAATTAAACTAAGCAGGTTGTTGAAAGGAATTTTCTGGAAATGCATAAATATGCAAAATGCAATGATGGTGACAATCAATGAAATATAAAAATATACCAAAGTACTAATGTAAGACATTACAAGTTGGTGCAAACTGTTTACTTGTTTTTATCCTGTATGGCTACTTCAGAAAGAAAATATCTGAGTATATTAGTGCAACTGAACTTAATTTATATAAGTTCACAAAGAGCTCAAAAGGAAACGCATACATCCGTGGCCATAATTGACACCCTTGGAAAATATGAACAGTCTGCAAATCTGCATTAATGCTGTTGATCTTTTATTTTAAAAATTCAGAAAAATCTAACCTTTCATTGAAGTAAAAGAATTGAAAATGGGGAGAAATCTCTTTTTCTCAAATACATGTTGGCCACAAGTATTGACACCCTTTTATTTAATACTTTTAGAAACCGTTTGCCAAGATAACTGCTCTGAATCTTCTCCTATAATGCCTGATGAGGTTAGAGAACACCTGACAAGATCAGAGACCATTTTTCTTTACAGAATCTCCCCAGATCTTTCCAATTCTGAGGTCCATGTTCATGCACTCATCTTCAGTTCACTGATGTTCTACAGGGTTCAGGTCAGAGGACTGGAATGGCCAGCAGAAGCTTGGTTTTGTGCTCAGTGACCCATCTTTGTGTTGTTTTTGATGTTTGTTTTGGATCATTGTCCTTTTGGAAGATCCAAACATGGCCCATTATAAGATTTCTAACAGAGTCAGTCACTTATTGATTTTTTTTATCTGTTGGTATTTGATAGAATCCATGATGCCATGCGTCTAAACAAGATGTCCAGGACCTCCAGCAGAAATATAGGCCACAACATCAAAAATACAGCAGTATATTATCTTCTTTTCGTGATTTTTTCATGAAACACTCCCAAACAACGTGATGTAGGTGCTGTTTGACAATTTTTTTTTTTTGTGGCTTTCTGACCCTGAGACTCAACTATTTTCTGCAATTCTCCAGCTGTGGTCCTTGAAGAGCTTTAGTCACTCAAACTCTGCTCCTCACCTTGCTTTAAGACAAAATAGACACACGTCATCTTTCAGGCAGATTTGTAGCATTTTCTGATGATTGGAAATTCTTAATTATTGCCCTGATGGTGGAAATGGGAATTTTCACTGCTCTAGCTCTTTTCTTACAGCCACTTTCAGTTTTGTGAAGCACAGCAATCTTTTGATGCACATCAGAACTAATATATATATATATTTTTTTTTTTTTTTTTTCCTCATTGTGATGGATGATTAAGGGATTTCAGCCTTTGTGTTTCCTCATATTTATATTTCTGTAAAACAAGGAGCCATGGCTGGATAATTTCATGTTCATAATCACCATGGAGTGCTCAAAAATGCAAATATGAATGGAAATATACTTCAGAGATATTTTACACATTTTCTAGGGGTGTCGATAATTGTGGCCAACATGTATTTAAGAAAAACATTTCATAAAGAGACTAGCCAGGATAAATGAGTAAACACAGTTTGCATCAACTTATAATGTCTTACATTAGTACTTTGGATAAAGGCTTTTCTATTTTGTTTATTTTTATATTTTGTTGATTGTCACCATCGTTGTATTTTGCATAGTTACACATTTCCAGAAAATTCCTTTCAATTTGGTCTCATCCGTCTGCTCATGACTGTAAGTGCCTTCTTGTCCAACGCTGAAACTGAATCCTGTAGAAGCTTCTATAACCCCAGGAATCCCTGCCTTCACTTCCATACTAAATGTTGCGGTAAAGCGGTTACACACTGACCATGAAGACTTTTTGGTCACTTTCTTTGAAGTTTCAACTTTTTGCTGTTGTGTGGCAGAGGTGTCGTTTCTGAAAGTGACGGCTTTGATCTCTTCTACGGTCACTTGTGGTATCAGTTCTTTTATTGTGGGATAGTTGACATTTGTGAGAACGGTTGATTGAACGGCACTGAGAAACATAAATCCCATGCTATCAATATCTGAAGCAGCTCTTCCTTCAACTCCCAGACAAAATCCAGAGCTGACATCAATGGGATATTCTCTTTTTAAGCCCCAGCTCGTCATCCTTGCAAAAAATTCTCCATCCAGGTTGGTCTTGAATTTGATGGCTCCAAGACGTGTTCCTGCTCCGTTCCCCCAGAGGGACAGTGAGGTGAAACGCTCACTAAGTTTGAACGCGTACTCTTGATACGGTCCATCTGAATTGCCAAAGGTTTCACTTCTGCCATCTGAAAGCCAAACCTTGACAGCCTTCACCTGCCATTCACCCACCCACCCAAAAAAAAATAAGTTAAAAAAAAAAAAACACACACTTCCATTTGTTTTCCATTTGTTTGTAAGTTTGGTCTGAGTTCTTTATGCGTTTACAACGTTTTCACCAGCATGTGCCATTTCAAGTGCTTCGAAACATCAAATCATTTTTCGAAGCAATTGGTTCAGTGCTTAGTTTCTCTCATCATTAATCTTAAGTGATGTATACTCACGTGGATGACAGCCTGATGAACTTCTTCTCCAGATCAGCTCATCTGGTAAAAGCAAGAAAAGTGAAGATTGCTTGACTGGGCTGCTGCTTAAATAGATCTTGAAGTGGGTAGGCGGGACCTGGGGGATCTCACTAATTAGATCCAGGTTCAATGAGTCAGGATAATTTGATGAGCAGTTTATTCTTAAGCAGCCCTTAATGTCGATCACGGATCAAGCAGATTTTAGTGATAAACCTCATGTAATTTGTATTCAAGAATCATGGCTTAAACCACATTTAAATTTTGTGTTAAAAGGATACTCAGTAGTTAGAAGGGATAGGGAATTTGGTATGGGCGGTGGAGTGATGACGTTTATAAAATCTGAGGTAGCATATAAGAAGGTTGATGTAGAGGAAGATTGTGAAGCAATAGCAGTAGACGTTTGGGCAGGAACACAAAAATTAGAATAATACATTTATATAATCCCTGTAAAAGACTAACTAAAGAATCATGAGTAAAATAGGGGGACAACAAAAGTCTAATCAGGTGTGTTGTGGAAATTTTAACGCACATAATACATTGTGGGGTAGCATACAAACAGATTATAATGGAAGAGAAGTGGAGGAATTTTTGGAAACAAATAATTTGGTATGTATAAATGATGGAAGTGCTACTAGGTTGGATGTATCCAAAATGAAATATTCAGTTTTAGATTTAACAATTATGTCAGAAAATCTAGCTAAAATAAGTATGTGGAACATAATTAATCAAAACATGATGGGTAGTGATCATTTCCCTATTAATTGTAAAATTGGATTAGAAGTATCTAAAACAGAAATTGGAACGATCTCTAGATGGAAATTGAAATCAGCGGATTGGGAAATATATCAAGAAGAAAGTGAACAGTGTTTAATTAACTTAAGTTGTACAATAGAAGATGTAGAGCAATATAACAATAAAATCTGTGAAAGTCTTTGTAAAGTTGCAGGGAAAGTAATAGGAAAAAGTGTAGGGAGAATAGATAAGAAAAATTACCTTGGTGGATGGTTGAGTGTAGCGAGGCAATTAAAATCAGGAATAGGTTTTTAAAGAAAGTAAGGAAATCATATTCATTTGATGTTTTTATATTGTATAAAAGAGCACAGGCTGTAGTAAGGAAAGTAATACGTGCAGCTAAAAGAAAGTACTGGAAAGAATATTGTGACAGAATAGGTAGAAATATAGATATTAGTGAGATATGGGGAATGATAAGGAAAATGGGGGGAATACAAAAATCTAATAGAATTCCTGTTTTAATAAGTGGAAATAATCAAATTATTAGTAATAAAGAAAAATCTGAGGTGTTGGCAGAAGCATTTGTAAAGGTGCATAGCAATAGCAATATATCAGATGGTATGAGGGAATTAAGAAAGAAAAGGGTAAGAGATAATCAAGAAATTTTAGCTAAAAAAGGATTGTCAGAAGGCACTATGGATGCTGTTTTCACATTATATGAACTCAAGCAGGCCTTGGAAGGAGTTAAACATACATCACCGGGAAAAGATGAAGTATGTTATGAAATGATTAAACATCTTTCAGATATTGGATTAAATGTTATTTTAAGACTTTATAATGAAATATGGAGGCAAGGGAGACTTCCTAGCTCGTGGAAATTAGGTATAGTGGTGCCAATAGCTAAACCTGGGAAAGATCACTCTGTTCCAACAAATTATAGACCAAAAGCTTTAACATCTAACCTGTGTAAAATAATGGAAAAAAATGGTTATATCTCATCTGTTATATGTTTTGGAAACTAGAAATTTATTATATGCTTATCAGAGTGGGTTCAGAAAAGGACCCATAGATGCAGTAATTTGCTTAGAAAATGAAATTAGAAAAGTGAAAAAGAAATTCTTTGATATAGAGAAAGCTTATGACATGGTATGGAAGGAAGGACTGTTAATAAAATTAAATCAGATGGGCATTAATGGGAAGTTGTTTAATTGGATTATGGATTTCCTAAAAGAACGGAAAATACAGGTAAGAGTAGGTAAAGGTTACTCGGATACCTACATAATAGACAACGGAACTCCTCAAGGTAGCGTTTGCAGTCCGGTGCTTTTCAATATTATGATAAATGGTATATTTGAGTAAATAGGATCAGAAATAGGAAGGTCATTATATGCTGATGATGGAGCCTTATGGATAAGAGGAAGGAATCCAAGATATTTAGAGAGAAAAATGCAGAAGGCAATAGATATTGTTGAAAGCTGGACTAACCAGTGGGGCTTTCGTCTTTCAGTAGCAAAGACTCAGGTCATTTGTTTCTCAAAAAAGAAGAAAATTCCTGAAGTAAAATTAAAGTTGTATGAGCAAATTTTGGAGCAAGTATCTATCATTAGATAATTGGGAGTATGGATGGACTCAAAGTTAACATTTGGAACACATATTCAAAAGGTAATAAATAAATGTAAGAAAGGAGTTAATGTACTGAGATGTTTGGCAGGACTGGATTGGGGTGCCACAAGACATGCACTAAAGAGAGTATATTGTGCACTAATTAGATCATCGATTGATTATGGTGGGATAATTTATGGATCAGCGTCAAACGCTTTGTTAAAAAAATTGACACAATTCAAAGTCAAGCCCTTAGGATTTGCTGTGGAGCTGTTAGATCTTCTCCTGTAACATCACTGCAGGTAGAGATGGGAGAAATGCCTTTAGATTTACGTGAGCTCCAGCTAAGACTGGTTTACTGGGCAAACATTAAAGGTCATTTTTCAAATCATCCAGTTAAAAATGTTTTGGGAAATTGCTGGGAATATGAACAATCACAGGTGAAAAGTTTTGGATGGATAGTAGAACAACAAACTCAGCAAATAGGTGTTAATAATATAAATATCAGTCCTACAGTAGCATTGCCAATATCTCCACCTTGGATTTTTCAATGTCTTCTGTGCATCTCCAGATATTTAAAACTATAAAGGATAAACAAAATCAAGTCCCTAAAGCAATAGTAGTGCAAAAGCATCTTCAAAATGAATATTTCCATTATTTACAAATATTTACAGATGGTTCTAAAGACCCAGTAACTGGATGAACAGCTGCAGCTATGTTTATCCCTCTTTAGAAGTATAGAGATGGAAAAAGAATTACTAATGATATGTCTGTATATACTGCAGAGATGGTGGCTATTTTGATAACTCTACAGTGGGTAGAAGAAGTCAAACCGTCTGCTGTAGTAATTTGCTCCGATTCGTTTTCAGTTCTTAATAGTTTAATAAGTGGGAAATCAGATTCCAGACAAGATATATTAATAGACATTTTTCAAAATCTGTATAGAATTTGCCAATTAAGACTTTCAGCAGTTTTTTTATGGGTGCCGGCTCATGTTGGTGTAGAGGATGTGGACATGATAACTAAACGGGCCCTTAAAAATAATGTTATTGATTTAGATATTCCTTTGGGTAAATCTGAAATGAAAGGTTTAATTAAAATGGCTATTAAAAATATGTGGCAGGAGAGATGGGCTAAAGGTCGTCATTTGTACAATATACAAAAACAAGTTGGTTTAGTTAGAAATAGTTATGGTAATAGAAAGGAAGATATAGTAATTTCTCATCTGAGAATTGGTCATTCTACTCTCAACAAATCACTTCAGATGATAGGGAAACATGATTCTGGTCAGTGCAATAAATGTGGACTTCCAGAAACTGTAGAGCATGTAATAATCAATTGCTTGGCATATGAAAGTGAAAGAATTCAATTGGAAAATAATTTAATTTCTGTTGGCATACAATCTTTAACTTTGCAGAACATACTTAACAGTTCTTACATCGGAAATAAAGCTCTTGTTTCCTTTTTGAAAGCAATAAACTTATATAAAAAAATATAGAAAGGTAGGATAGGGTATATGTGTAGCTTTTATATATTTCATTTGTGGGGCTTTAATTAATTTATTTTTTAATAGATTAGCCTACCTAGTTGTCATTGGAGACTATACTGCAGTGTGTAGCTACAGCAATGCCTGAAAAAACCTCTACAAATGTATCTGTGGCCAAATGTATATAAGCTAGTCTCGTGTGAGTATCCTGTGTCATTCTTTCTTTCTTTCATCATCTTCTTCTCTTTTATTTTTAATAGCCAGTATTTCCCAGCCTCCTGCAGCCCCATCAGCAAACTACAAATATTCCTTTTTCTCATATTATATTATCTATCATGTAAATTATAAAGTCACAAAGGTAAATGCACATTTACTTCTATCTGTCACATATTTTATTCTATTTTTATTTTATTTTAAGTTAAAAACAAAAAACAAATCAAAATCTTTGCACATACACCTGTTTGGGAATCACAAATCTCCAAGTAGCCTATAATAAATTATAATATAAAATTATACGTCCACCCAAAAAATGAAAACGGTGTCATCATTTACTCACCTGTTTGAAACCAGTGGGAACAAAACAGCATTGAAACATTTTTCAAAGTATCTTCGACAGAAGAATGAGTTATACAACATGAGAGTGAGTTAATTTTTATTTTTGAATGAATTGTCCCTTTAAAATGGACCTAAAAATGCATGTCATGTTTTCCTTAATTGTATTTAGTTAACAGTCAAATACAGAGCATTGCTTAACAGTTTAGATAATCTGAGAAAGAACTACTAATAATATTATAATAATAAATATCATATACTGTATAATCATACATTGTGTCTGTTCTTTGACCATATGTTGCAATCAATCAAACAATCTCTTTCATGTCATATGTTTAAAAATGGTGTGTGAAAACAATTTCATGATCCTAGTGTTGTGTTCAGAAGTCAGAAAGAGCTTTATTACCAAGTATGTTCACACACACACAAGGAATCTGACTTGGCGGCAGGATCTTCCAAGAAGAAAGTACGGATAGTGCAACACACACGATAGTGCAGATATACACAATCATGTTTAACATTTGAAAATCTATTAAACACTTTTAAATAAGATTTTCAAATGTTAATCACATTTTACAACAATGAAACCCAAATGTTTTTGTCAGCCATACTCTGTTCTCCTGTCTCCTCCTGAGATTAATATCTTCTGAGATTAATTTAAAGTTAGTACTTCAATAATTTTAACACTTTCATGTTGACAGTTCTCTGATATGGGTTAATTTTAACATGACAAGTAGGTTAACAAATAACGTTATCTTTTTTAGTAAGTATTTTATTTTGACTGTTTATATAAAAATGCTACTCAAAACATTATGCTGTAGAGTATATAAATATTAGTTACATACATTAAATGTTACTATGACAAGTGCAGAAGTAATTGATTTATGAATACAACTCAAATTGAAAAGATAAGGGAAATTGTGTGAAAGTATGTGTATGTGGAATGGAGCAATGCAAAATTAAGTCAGTGTCTGGTGTCTGAGATAAATATTAAAACATGGCCTTGGCACTCAATGAAAACAGCCTCCATGTAGGTGCACTGATATACTCCGATATTTTCTTGCTGAAGTAGCCAGGATAAACAAGTAAACAGTTTGCATCAACTTGTAACGTCTTACATATTTTGGATAAAGACTTGTTTATTTTTAGCAATGATCACTATTGTTGCAGTTTGCATATTTACACATTTCCAGAGAATTATTTTCAACAACCTGCTTTTGTAAAACAACCTCAGAAGACCTCCTTAAATTAAAAAAAAAAAAAAAAGTCAATGAAGCAACACTTAAATACAGACAAACAGTACAAAGGGCTCATGAAAGACTTTTATTAAATGTGAAATTGAACATTAAGATTCTTCTATGAAGTACTACACCGATAATACGGTACTAGTGAGTGTGATTTAAGTGATGAACATTTTATAATAGAATTAGAAAACATTTGGAAAAGACAGTGCCGAGTATTTCACCTGTCAAAAATAGTGGAGCAAATAGACATTTGAGATGGAACAAAGAAAGAAGAGCTCAAGTCATAAAAAGAAAATCATACATTGCTGGGGAGAAAAAAAAAAAAAAAAAAGCCCAGCCAAGAAGAATGCATCTTAACGTTACAGACCAAATTCTTGCGTATTCACTTTGATAGCAGTGTAAGTGACGCCTTTGTATTGGCCCTTGGTTTCGTACTGCAACACACTGCCGTTCTTGCAAGTGATCTTCACCGTGCCAGTGTAAGGCAGGTCAAACATGGCTCTTCCGATAGTGACGTTAACATTCACTGCCTTTTTAGGTGGCACATCAATCATGGTCGACAGGGTTTCAGTGGTCTCATTGGTCTGCTCATGACTGCAAGTGTTTTCATGGCCAACGCTGAAACTGAATCCTGTAGAAACGTCCACAACCTTTGGAATCCCTGCCTTCACTTCCATACTAAATGTTGAGGTAAAGCGGTCACTCACAGACCATGAAGACTTTCTGGTCACTTTCTCTGAAGCGTCAACTCTTTGCTGTTGTTTGGCAGAGGTGTCGTTTCTGTAAGTGACGTCTTTGATCTCTTCTACGGTCACTTGTGGTATCAGTTGGTTTATTGTGGGATAGTTGACATTTGTGAGAACAGTTGATTGAACGGCGTGGAGAAACACAAATCCCATGCAGTCAATATCTAAACCAGATCTTCCTTCAACTCCCAGACAAAATCCAGAGCTGACATCAATGGGATATTCTCTTTTTAAGCCCCAGCTCGTCATCTTTGCAAAAAATTCTCCACCCAGGTTGGTCTTGAATTTGATGGCTCCAAGACGTGATCCTTCTCCGTTCCCCCAGAGGGACAGTGAGGTGAAACACTCATTAAGTTTGAACGCGTACTCTTGATACGGTCCATCTGGATCGCCAAAGGTTGCACTTCTGCCATCTGAAAGCCAAACCCTGACAGCCTTCACCTGCCATCCACCCACCCACACGCCAATCTTCTCTAAACTGGCACCGTTATTCACACCAGTAAATGAAGAGTAAGCACCTCCTCCACCACCAATGAGTTCCAGAGTTGTTGGGTAGGACATCTTTGAAGAAATCTGAAAATGAGATCATAGATTTAATACCAGAACTATATACTATAGAACTAAGTATATAAGTGTATATGTATATGTATAAAATACTACATCTTAGTGATGGGCGTGTTCAAAACAGTGCTTCAAAACACCAGTGTTTCAGAGCCAGTATCAAACTGGCCAGGTCACGTGATTTTAGCAAACGAAACTTCGTTACGTCACACCATTTCAAAACTCCGATGGTTCACCACTAAGGGGTGTTGAACTCAAAGTGAACCCTTGAACCACTTGTGGCTTCTGGTTGCCCAGTTAATCATGCGACATGAAATCCCACAATTTCATAATAAAAGTGAAGAATTCAGGGCCAGGTGTTGTGGGTTAAACAAAGAACTTCCCTTTAACGCAGATGGCTATATAATTGAAGTGTAAAAACCATTCAGTACCTTCACCCTACAAATCACACCATACCTTAAAAATAACAAAGTAAGCTTACAATTGAATTAAATTCACCTCCTTCTGACTGATAACACTACTCTTGCCTGCTGGTTTTTATAGACGGCTCTAATGAAAACACTTAATTATATAAATCAGTTAGTTCATTGTGTATTTTGATTACACTTGAGACATAAGCACTAATATTTAACAGTATTAAACATTTCCATTTGTTTGCATGTTTGGTCTGAGTTCTTTATGCGTTTACAACGTTTTCATCAGCATGTGCTGTTTCAAGTGCTTCGAAACATCGAATCATTTTTCAAAGCAATTGGTTCAGTGCTTCATTTCTCTCATCACTAATCTTAAGTGCTATATACTCACGTGGATAACAGCCTGATGAACTTCTTCTCCAGATCAGCTCATCTGGTAAAAGCAAGAAAAGTGAAGATTGCTTGACTGGGCTGCTGCTTAAATAGATCTTGAAGTGGGTAGGCGGGACCTGGGGGATCTCACTAATTAGATCCAGGTTCAGTGAGTCAGGATAATTTGATGAGCAGTTTATTCTTAAGCAGCCCTTAATGTCGATCACGGATCAAATCGATCCACTATGATGAACAGCGAATATTTGCACTGTTTTATGCATTTGAGACGTGTGTTTTCTTCAGTGCACAACTGACACATGACAGGTACATTTTTCATCTGCAAATGCATTTAAAATCTCATTTAAAATCGCTTGAAGTAGTACACACTACTCACTAGCTGTGTGCCAGAGTTTAGTGTAAGCACTTCAGAGCCCTAGTGGAAAAAATAAAAAAGTATACTTTATTGTATTTTTAATATATTCCCTGTTTTAATAGTACACTGCAAATATGCAAACAAAAAAATGTTTAAGTCTTTAAATATATAAAAAGTATATTAACATTATGCTTTTGCCTATATTTCACAATACAACTTTTAACATACTTTAAAATAATTGTAATTTAGTATATTTTATAAAAAAATATATTTTACAAAAAATACTTGACTTGAAAGTTTATTTATATTTATTTTATTTGCACTTTATATATATATATATATATATATATAACAAACACACACACACGTATATATTTCAAAAATATTTACATGTATTTAAATGTATATTTATATAATTTATATTATATATAAATATATTTAATATACAAACAATTTTTCTTAAATATGTAGCATCAGAACGAGTCAGACAAAACTAAGATTCGATCAGGACATCGAAACATGAGGAGCCGAAATTCCAGGAGAACATGACAACGTCGTAAAGATGCCTATCTCCAACCTCTGGAGCAAGCCTAACCAACAAGCCTCTTCCAGAACAGCTCGCAACATTAAGACAAAAGAACATTTATTGATAAGTCCAACGCAGGAAGGAGATCGTCAAATTTGGGGTAAATAGTCAAGATTAATGGTCAAAGAGATGGCCATCACATGTGTTCCACAAGAGAAATCACAAGCTTCTTTAGATTGACTTTTCCCCCACACATACAAGACAAAGGCTGAGACTGAAATTCCTTTGTCCAAAGAACATGTCTTTTGGTCTCCACAGAACTATACAGAGACTTTCTTTTCATATGCACGTAAAATCATCCTAAAAGGACATTTCTAGGCATAACACTATATTATGTATGTAACCACACATTAGATTATCATGTTTTAAGCACATATTATGTGTCTTTTTAATAACTATTGAATGACTTTAAGGTTTATTCGTGTTTGGTATGTATGAGCTTGACAATTCTAGCTTGAAACGTTTCTTCCAACTGATTCTTTGTCAAATGTATCATATTCTGGTTATAGAAATCACATCCGAAATTATACTTTGCAAGAGTGTGTAAAATTCAGACCATGTGACTGATAACATGCTGATTTATGATGGAAGGAACAACCCTAGCTAAGATAATAGCCTATCTAATTGGTCAAGACACCAGATGGGATGTGTCCAAAAAGCCGAGTTTAAAACCTCAGGACACCATCAAATCTCCCTTCTTCCCTTCTCTCTTCTTCTTCTCGCCACCGCGTTTTGACGCTGTTTTAGCGCTCTTTGAGCGTGCTCTGGCCTACAGGCCAGTTGCTACTTAACACCACGATGAGAGGAAAAACCACCTAGTCTCGTTACTCATTTTATTCTTTTACTTTAGTTTCTTTTCTTTCCGTTGAGTCTCGTGTTCAAAAGTTAAGTTTGCCGCAAAGTCCAGCTCCGACTGCACCCGCTTCAAACTTCAACCAGCAACTGACTCCAAGACCATCCTCAGCCAACGCCAACCATTGGCTTCCCAAGACATCACTTCAAAGACTACTGAACTTCCAGCCAATCACCAACTCGGAAAACCCTTTCCTGCAACGACGACGAAGACAGAAGGGAATCCCTGTAACACAAGGCAACGCATAAGTAAAACAACTCCAGATTCTAACTGAACTGGTGCATTTAATATAAATTTTAGCCTCATTGAGAAACTCAATGCGAGGGTTAATTACGTGATTGATGGTTTGTTCAGGTCTATGCAATAGCACATATTGCTATAAACTTGGGATTTCACATTCTCATTCTCTAAACTCATCCTTTCTCTCTTTCTGCAACGTGTGAATGTGTGAATGCGTGTGTTCATGTTAGATTAGTTTGTCTTAGGTTTATATAAATAAAGTCTTATTTATATTCAAAAGAGAAGTATCTTGTGTTTTGTGCTTACAAGTTAATGTCTTAATCTGCCAATCTTGTTACTGTGCTTATTAATAGTGTGTTCACTATATTTTGGATTTTAATATCCAGTGCAGAGTTGATGTTATACGGCTCGTTCAGTGAATCGCTGCCGACTCAGTGATCAGCCGCAGAACAGTGATTCTGTTCAAGTTACCTATAAAATCATAAATGATTCCCTTTGAGCTAAATTAAAATTATATTTATGTATCAAACCCTACATAATATTGGTGGAGAATGCGGGCAGATTAATCTAAATTGTAAGCATAAACCAAGTTATTTAATCTTTTCCATTGCTGTGGATGAAAGATGAGACGCTTCTGAGCCGAGACTAGGGTGTGTGTGTGACGTCAGCAGCGCGCGCCTGCTTGAATGAATGAACGCAGAGAAGGCTGTAATCCGAGTCCGCCTCTCCATTGTTCAACTCCAGTAAGTGAACTTAAAGTTAACATCTGAGATCGTACAATAAAAGGTCGAAATTGAGCGTATTCCTCTTTTCTGCCTTGTTTTATAGCTGAATTGATGTCCTGCGTGTTCCAGGTCATTCAAGAGCTATACTCCTGAATCTCAGTCACTGTTAGTTGAACGGAGCTAAACTGCAATAATTAAAAGGTAAATAAATCGGTGGATAAAGAATAGTTCTGAGCGTGTTCCTCAATTCTATTTTATCAAAGCCTCATTATTCATAGTTTGATTCTCAGTGCGTGTTCCATTGTCAGATCATCTATGCTATAAGTTTGATAAAGTTAAAGTTAACTTTGTTCCAACAGCGAAGAAAACCTGTTGTTTATGTGTCCAGAGAAACTGGCACGGGCTTTATGATCCGATCACTGTTTTCCTCACCTGCAGCACGAAGCGGCGATTCGAATAAAGTTTAATCAAACTCTGAACGAACTGAGAGTTTAAGCGCCACATCGCAGAACCAACTAAAAGCGGTGTTGTTATTTGTACAGTGTTGAAATGCGCCGACATTTCATGTAACATGCTTAACTGTAATTGCAATGCAACAATTAATGTGCTAGTCCACTAGAGTTTGTTTTGGTTGCCACAGTTACGATCGTGACACGGAAGTCTTAACCTACTCCCGGAGCAACTCTGAACTGCGCACGCGCAGCACATCGAAGCTATTGTAAACAAACTCCATACTGTTGCTAAGCTAACGAAACGGTTGTGTTTACATTGAAGCCTATGCTAAAGCCATTAGCCTCAAAGGCTAGAAGTTAGCATTAGCATCCATTGGTTGAATACAGTGTGTGTGTTTGAAAAGCTAAAGTGGTTTAACCCTTTTAACATCTAAACTAATACACTTGTTGGTCTTTCTCTTTCTTGTTTATCTAATTTCTCACTTCTTACCACGTATTTACATTTTACTAGAAAGGGAAATACTAGTTCACAATTATTAATTGTACCAAATTCAAATTTGATTAAAACATTAAATTTATTTGGAATCATTCAAATTTCCCCTCAGATCATTTCATATGATCATTACTTCTAGTATTCTCGTTTGGGCCTAATCATTTTAGGTACGAATAAGCCTTGAACTTTGAAAGTTTTAAACTTATTCTACCTAATTGATTTATTACCCATATCAATAGATTCTATTTAGACGTATACTTACTCATTACTTTATTGCGTGTTACCCCCTCATTCTTCCTGTTTTGGTGATACACTTAGCCACTATTTTTAGTTACTAAAACTAAAGAGTTCATCCTTTATTTAATTTCATTTTTGCTTATTTTACCCATTTATTACTTTTCAAGTTTACTTTGTCTTACCATTTTCTTTCCTCTGTGTATCCTAGCTTGGGAACGACACACCCAAGCCTTAATAGGAGACATTGTTATCCCTCACTACGAGTTCAAATAAATTAGAGAGACAAATCTCTTTCACCCGAAATTTATTTATTTGTTATTAGTTGTGCAGCAACTGAAAATAACACTCTACTCGTAGTTGGGCATAACAACTTGCTAGTGGACCCGATCCACTTAATCTACTGTCTCCTTCCCTTCTGCTTTCTTTCCTCTTCACTTTTTTTACATTTGTAGGGACCTGTAAGAACCATCAATCGATTCTAAGTGAATGAAATACACAATCCTGTCAAAAGGCGAATCATCCTTAAGAATTTGATTGTAATCAAACCCTCTTTCGTTCTTCCTACCCTTCCCATATTTGAAAACGCAATCCAAATTTTAACATCTCATCCAACGCTGAGATCAATTTAATAGAGATAAGTTTTGGGTAACCGTTGCCTCACAGCCTCCCTGGTGAGCGGTCCAACTGAAAGGTGTATGTTGTCAATCCTGTCAGACTAAGAAAGAGATATCATAATTATTATTATATTCGTTTGTCTAAAACAGAGATTTAATAATATTGTTTGCCTCCTTGATAACATTTAATTGAAAAAAAAAAAAAAGAATTTTCCTCATTTGAAAAAAAAAAAGGAATTGTTTCTTTAATTGAATTTGTTTTTCACCTTTTTCTCTCTTTTCCCTCTTCCTCATTAGAAGTGACGAAGTCTTCACATCTCTAGTCTACCTAGATACCCTGAGACCAACACAGTCATCACCACACTACACTAGTGGTTCAAAATCACTGACAAAACACTTAGTTGTCCCACCACACATAGGCTTCTACTCCACACAGATCTGTGTCAGTCTCTCCTCTCCCCAGCGTGCTAACATGCCGCAGACTGCAGACCCCTTTGACCCTTGAACTGTTATTATTTTTAATAATAATCCTAATTCTGAGAAGATTCCTGACACAAGATTCGAGCCAGAACACCAACCACGAGGAGCTAGTCAAAATCACCAGCTCCCTAAGCTATGCCTTCACGACCCAGCTGAAACTGAGCGACAAGCACATCACCCATCTTCAAGAGGAGCTGACATGTGCTCAACGCCGCATAGACAAGCTGGAAGTGAAAGTTCAAGATCAACCCAAAGCACCCAACGAGAGGAGCAGGAAACTACGGAACAAGTTAAGGAGCTCCAAGCAGCCCTGAGAGCAGCTCAGCTTGACCAACAACATGCAAAAGCTGCCCAGAAAGACCTGGTGAACAGACTCCAGTATGCCGAACAGCTACTAGAGAAAGCCAAGAATGACATCAGTAACAAGAATGCTGAAATCAGTACCCTGAAAGACCACCTTGAAAGGTATGGAACTGAAATGGACAATCTGACCCAACAACTAGACGATACCAACTATGAGCTCTATATGGTCAGAAAAGAACTCAAACATGCTTATGAGCAGAAACAAGAGCCAAGGCAAGAGAAACATCTCTCAGCCTCACCACTGCTGAGCAGAGCCGAGTCCTACGTCCAAGAACTGGTACGCAACGAAAGAAGCGAAGGGCCACAACCCAAAACCTCACCTGCCTTCGCCACAGAACTCTTTCCTGTCAACGAAAGAAAACCTCCCATCCAAGCAGACCTTGGAGCTGCACTTGGGATGACCGTCAAAGACCTCGACAAGCTGTCTAAAAACATCAGCAAGTTCAACCCGAACTCCACAGAGGGCCACACCATCGAGGCTCATCTGCAAGATATCGGCTTTTATCTAGAAATGAGACCTCATGTGACTAACAGAGACAGGTTATACCTCCTTAGAGCCACGTCCGGTCCTGAGGTACGAAACTTCCTAGATCGACAGCCCAGTCGAACGAAGTCAGACTACCAGCTGCTTTGTGAGGTCCTGATTAGAGAATTTACAGACCCAGAGTCGGAAAACGGACTGTTAACTGCCTTGGAAACCAAACAAGGTCGACAAGAGACTCCACAAGCTTACTACAACCGACTCCGACAAGCTTACTTTGGTGCACACAACGAACCTGACCTTGAAGAGGATGTGAACTTCAAAAGCCTCTTCCTAAAAAATCTGCACCCTGGAGTCAGTCACCATCTAGGCGTCATGGCCTGTCCACGCTCCATGACCATCCAACAGTTGCGTGATCTAACACAGAAAGCCTACAACAAGCAGAAGATGGCCTCAAAGAAAGGTAACAAAACCTCCACACTCTTGAACTCTGTCACCAAAGACTCTAGCCTTGCACTGTACGACACCCAGTTGCATCACAACACCAGAGTTTTCCATCAAGAGCACGGAGAACATGACCCCCATGTCCATGACAGCTATCAGCCCAACCACTGGAAAAATCCATGGGACAAGCCACGCTTCTCAAGAAACCCAAAGGATCAGACATCCAAAAGTAATCGCCTGACTCATCCAAGAGCAACTCGTGTGGGTGGCGACAACGAAACCCACCTCAGCACCACTCAGACATGCACAGTGCTGAGTACGCACAAGAACAAGACAGCTTACCATCAGAAGACATGGAACAAGTCATGAGACAACTGAAAGAGTTCCTTCAAGATAAGCTGAACACGGATGACTACAAAATTGAATCATGCTCGCTGTGACCAGCGACAGAACGGAAGACCGGTGATCACATGGTACACCACCATATCAGAGATGACAAACACCTGTTCAACAACCACCCAGAACGAGCAAGTCTCTCACGGCCAACTGTTGATGAAAACTGAGGTACCAGAGAACATCACCTCAGTCACCCATCACTCACTAACAAACTGGTAAATGAACTCCAACTCCAAGAACCACATTCCTGTCTGTGCAACAGCAACCACCAAAGCACAGAAGGTCAGAAAGTCTGCCACATCCAGAAGGCAGCACGAGAGGAATGCAACATAAGAGGCGAAGTTTGCATCCCAGCTTCACACAGCCATGCCAAACTACCTCCGACTGTCTGCTAAAGAACTTCCTGCCTTTCTGGACTGACCCCCATTAGATCATGGACACGCCTCATCCAAGCCAAGGATGCAGAGAGCCCGTCTTCACTGACATACCCGAAAAGGGGGGAGACAACACAGACTGAAACAGATCTGATCACACCTACACTATACCAGTAACACACAACATTACCTACACCCAGAGGTAACCACATCTACTGATAACACATTTAACAAACATATTCTTCCCACAAGTAGAATATCCAAATTTTAGCGTAACATAAAGTTACATACACCACCATGAAGGAACATGCAGCTATCCTCACCATAGTTAAAACACCTGACACTAAGTTAAGGTACATGACTCCCTAGCTGCACATAACATCCTAGCTCAACAGTAGTTGCAAACCATGCTAGGAAAACCCACAGCAGCTTTGTTTTGTTTTGTTCTTCTTTACCTATCCTTTTCCTTCCCCTCTTTCTTTAGTAGGTGAAAACCTAGACACCCTGCAAGGGTCAAAGGTCTGATATTAGGATTGACTCACCACACCTAATATCCATAAGCCACTCTAAACTGAATGGAAGCCAGAGAGCTCCATGCACGATAGGTCAATTAATTTTACCACAAATGATGTCACCAGAAACTAAAGGTGAACACTCTTAAGTTAAGACAACTTAGAAGAAACAAACAAATCTAATCACAAAATTTGATCGAAGAATCAACATACTAAACTAAATTAGAACAACAATTTCCAAAATTGAACTAAAAACTATTCAGTTTACCGAACTAGATTGACCAATTGAATATAACCGCCTGTACCCGAATAACCTGATGCCCTGCACCAGTACAGTAACTGTCATGGAGGTGTTGTCTTGTTGTTTGCTGTGTTTGTGTCTGCTGCTTCTGCCTCTGATTATCCAGTGCTTGCCGATGTCTCCAACTCGACACATCGCCAATCAAGGGGGGTATGTAGCATCAGAACGAGTCAGACAAAACTAAGATTCGATCAGGACATCGAAACATGAGGAGCCGAAATTCCAGGAGAACATGACAACGTCGTAAAGATGCCTATCTCCAACCTCTGGAGCAAGCCTAACCAACAAGCCTCTTCCAGAACAGCTCGCAACATTAAGACAAAAGAACATTTATTGATAAGTCCAACGCAGGAAGGAGATCATCAAATTTGGGGTAAATAGTCAAGATTAATGGTCAAAGAGATGGCCATCACATGTGTTCCACAAGAGAAATCACAAGCTTCTTTAGATTGACTTTTCCCCCACACATACAAGACAAAGGCTGAGACTGAAATTCCTTTGTCCAAAGAACATGTCTTTTGGTCTCCACAGAACTATACAGAGACTTTCTTTTTCATATGCACGTAAAATCATCCTAAAAGGACATTTCTAGGCGTAACACTATATTATGTATGTAACCCACACATTAGATTATCATGTTTTAAGCACATATTATGTGTCTTTTTAATAACTATTGAATGACTTTAAGGTTTATTCGTGTTTGGTATGTATGAGCTTGACAATTCTAGCTTGAAACGTTTCTTCCAACTGATTCTTTGTCAAATGTATCATATTCTGGTTATAGAAATCACATCCGAAATTATACTTTGCAAGAGTGTGTAAAATTCAGACCATGTGACTGATAACATGCTGATTTATGATGGAAGGAACAACCCTAGCTAAGATAATAGCCTATCTAATTGGTCAAGACACCAGATGGGATGTGTCCAAAAAGCCGAGTTTAAAACCTCAGGACACCATCAAATCTCCCTTCTTCCCTTCTCTCTTCTTCTTCTCGCCACCGCGTTTTGACGCTGTTTTAGCGCTCTTTGAGCGTGCTCTGGCCTACAGGCCAGTTGCTACTTAACACCACGATGAGAGGAAAAACCACCTAGTCTCGTTACTCATTTTATTCTTTTACTTTAGTTTCTTTTCTTTCCGTTGAGTCTCGTGTTCAAAAGTTAAGTTTGCCGCAAAGTCCAGCTCCGACTGCACCCGCTTCAAACTTCAACCAGCAACTGACTCCAAGACCATCCTCAGCCAACGCCAACCATTGGCTTCCCAAGACATCACTTCAAAGACTACTGAACTTCCAGCCAATCACCAACTCGAAAACCCCTTTCCTGCAACGACGACGAAGACAGAAGGGAATCCCTGTAACACAAGGCAACGCAAGTAAAACAACTCCAGATTCTAACTGAACTGGTGCATTTAATATAAATTTTAGCCTCATTGAGAAACTCAATGCGAGGGTTAATTACGTGATTGATGGTTTGTTCAGGTCTATGCAATAGCACATATTGCTATAAACTTGGGATTTCACATTCTCATTCTCTAAACTCATCCTTTCTCTCTTTCTGCAACGTGTGAATGTGTGAATGCGTGTGTTCATGTTAGATTAGTTTGTCTTAGGTTTATATAAATAAAGTCTTATTTATATTCAAAAGAGAAGTATCTTGTGTTTTGTGCTTACAAGTTAATGTCTTAATCTGCCAATCTTGTTACTGTGCTTATTAATAGTGTGTTCACTATATTTTGGATTTTAATATCCAGTGCAGAGTTGATGTTATACGGCTCGTTCAGTGAATCGCTGCCGACTCAGTGATCAGCCGCAGAACAGTGATTCTGTTCAAGTTACCTATAAAATCATAAATGATTCCCTTTGAGCTAAATTAAAATTATATTTATGTATCAAACCCTACAAATATATACATGCACGTGTGTGTATTTATATCTACATAATAAATATACACAGTACACACATTATGTAAACAAAAACTTTTATTTTGGATTAATCACGATTAATTGTTTGACAGCACTAATATATATATATATATATATATATATATATATATATATATATATATATATATATATATATATATATATATATATATATATATAAAATATAAAACCTTAACACCTATTTTTTTTTTTTTATAAATATTTATAAAACTATAACAGTATCTCAATGTATCTCTAAAATACTACTCTTACTATTTCTACAGTACGTAGTAAGCACACATACTGAATCCCATAATGCAATGCGCTTCACCTTCCATTTCCAAAGTAACAGATGAAACACGGATAAAAACAGCTGCAGTACATCTCTTTCTTGACTCATTATTTGACAGAATTGACAAGAGTCTGGCATTTTTACAAAAATTAGGGGGGGGGGGGGGGGTTTATGACAGACACCAGCTAAATTAAATATGCAACATATACATTATGCATCAACATAGGCTGTTTTATCACTTTATTTTTTTCTACTGCTTGTATATCTGTGATTTTATAACAATCATTATAAGTGCTGATTGATTATTATTCAACTAGCAATAAAAAAAACTGTTTATCATTGCCTATGGTTAAAAACAATACTAGTATGCAGTATAATAGAGAAGAATCATCCTGCAGGTACAGACTTGTATCTTATGCGATAACAGATTCTGAAGCACCAAATAAAACCAAACAGCTGTGCTCAAACATGTGTTTAAGATTTAGCAGTAATTCATATTCATATTCATACAGCATTTCGCTTCACCCAGTAACCTGAACTCCAGCGATTCGCTCACTTTTCCACATTTAGATTTGTAAGAGGGTTTAAGTTACATCCTGAAACAAACCATCAGACCACATGCTGGAAATCATACACATGACCTGAGCAAAACACACTTTACCAGCATGCAAAACATAGCAAGCTTCTCATTTAATATAAAAACAAGAAAATATGTGAACTTGCATTAAATGTGCATTTTGTATTGCAGTTACTCTTCCTCTTTGAATATGTTCAAACATCATCTGGCAACCAGTATTTGTCTCTATATTCAATGCATGAACATGCATTTCATTTTCAAACGCGAGTAATGCAAATTCCCAATAAGAACATACAGCAAAGTCTTATTATCCAGAGATATGTGAGCGAGTGACTGCACGCAAACACGCAACGACAGCTTTAACAAAGCATAATGCGATATATTTCTCATGCATATTCAGATGCATGTCATGCACACTGTTAAATGCACATTAAAGGCCGCTGTTTGGTTGGCGCACCTGATCCGCCGCGTCCTCCGCCGCGCTCACCAGATCCTCGCGCCCCATCACTCACCGATCAGCGCTGAGACAATCAGCCCAATATTTGAATTATATGTATAATAAGAACATTAATTATATCATATAATAAAAATACTGATTATTAGCCTTCATAAAATCATTATAGTATTATATTAATAATATTCTTGTTAAATAAATTATATTATTATAGAAATAATAATAATAATAATATTACATAAAATCCATCTAGAATAATATTAATATTCTTGTTAAATTATATTTATTATTATTATTATTATTATTATTATTACTATAATTATAAATGTCATATGCACATACTACTACTACTACCACCAATAACTAGCATTGCATTATTGTATTATTATAACTAGTATTGCAGTTATATTCATATAATTAATAATAATGGTTATTATTATTTATTTATCATTATCATGTTTTTATACATAATAAATTACCTTATTATTATTATTATTAGATAAGTTAGACATAAATAAAAGTGAATACATTTCTGTGGAGTCTACTCAGACAAAAAAAAAAAAAAATTTAAAAATAAAATGCAAATATTTCATTCTTAAATAAAAAAACAAGGATATTTTAATACATACCATACACAAACACAAGTCAAAACAGTAGAAAACAGAGAATCATGAAGATTGTCTGTCCTCTCTGTAACAGCACACAGGATCATTTTCAAGCTGTAAAACACACACACACACACACACACACACACACACACACTTTAAATATTTATCTATGCTCCCTCGTATTAAAAAAGTCCATAAAAGGGCAAAAATAAAACCGTTGCATCTGTTGCATCATGTCTGTAATTTTACACAAGTAATCAACAACATCAAAGATACAAGAGACAACAGCGTCTCCATATACTGTACTGCAGTCATAGCTAGTTAGTTAAAATCCTGAAGCTAAACCAGTTGAGCACTGCTGTATGAACTATTAGTACCCCCTTATTAAGATGAATGTTTTTGCACTTACGTTAAAAAGAGACATGACATCAAGCCAGAGCTGAATAACCACTATAAGCACTCCACTGCCATCTTCAGATGAAGTTCACAAATCACTGCTGATGGAACAAGGCTACACTTGAAGGTCTTTTTAAGCCAGATGCAACCCCAATTCCAGCTTTGCTTGCAAAAAGCTCTATAAGCTTTTCGCTTTTATTTTGCAAGCTTTTTCGGAGTGTGTTGCAGCCGTCAAAATCAAAATTTGTTCATTTTTACAAAATACATTTACGTTGGTCGGTGAAAACTTTAGAAATCTTTTCTTTGTACTTTTGTCAATAAGATAAAAGTTAAAGAGAATGATCAAATCACAGATTCTTGATTTTATTGCATTTTACAAAACGTCCCAACTTTTCTGGAATTGGGGTTGTATGTACATGAATGAATTGTTGCTAGTGTCTGGTGTTACATATGATGTAAGTCCTAATCCTTCAGATTTACAATAAACACCAACAAAAGTTGTCATTTTTGACCTCCCTCCACAAAACAGTAGATTACTCAGCTGTATGTTTTGGCTTTCATCATTATTTATGTATTTCTTTCACAAGGGGAAAAAAAAGAAAAGAAAAATCTACATTTTCTTCCGGTTGATTTAACACAGAATGAATCTACTTCACATTTTTCATATGTTGAAATATTGATTAGTTTTGAAACAGACACAGTTGGTACATCAGTATCATGTTAACACACATAATATAAAGTCTTGGGGCTGTACATTCAAAATGGTCTGTATTTTATTACCTGACCATGTTTGCTTCCACTGAAAGTACTGTAACTACATTATATATTCAGAATATATATATATATAGTCCCATCCTCACCACAAAGAACATCACACTGTTTACCTTCTATTTCAGTCAAATGATTCTTGAGGTGACCGTGGAAAAGATCTGGAGCTTCTGAAAATTGTTGCAGTTCAAAAGATTTTATATTCTCCTTTTGTCCTTTTGCAATAAAGCATGTGGTTCAGTCATAGCATGAAAATATCACAGGCAAAAAAAAACTTGGCAGAGCTATGTAACATTTTTCACATTATTTGTCCATTAAAAAATGATTTGTATTTTTCTCAAAGTGCTTGCAGTGCACAGTCCAGATAATTGTGTTAATAACTCCATGATCTGTATTCAGTTTCAAGATTACATTTTTTTGTTTGCTTTGGAATAACATGAATCTTCACATTAGTAATGTGCAATACGCAAGTAGGGTCAAAAAATTAAGTTATGAAATAAAATTAATGAGAACATGAAGTAACAAAGCACACTAACAGATATTCAGTAACATATTAAACTCGCAGAAGCTTCATCATCCTCAAGCTACAGCTGTAGATAAAACACTGTAGAATTAACTTGGATTAAATTCTTGACTTTTCATTTGAGCATCATATTTACATTCACATTTAATCATTTAGCAGATGCTTTTATCCTTACAAATGAGGAGAACAATCAAATCAACAATAGAGACACAATATGTAACTGTTGTGACAAGTCTCAGTCTAACATAATACATGTAGCATAATACATAAATAGAAAGGAATAGAATAGTAAGTGCTAGGATTATTCGCCAAGAGTTGATGAAAAACATCCGTCATCAGTCGTTTCTTGAAAACGGTGAAAGACTCATTCCACCTGCATCGTTATTTTGTGAGATTTCTTCAAGTGGACCAGTTTGGAGGTTTGACATTGCTATTTTGGGTAAGTAGGGAGACTGACACCACTGTTTGTTTCCATACATTTACATTTCTTTCCTGTTTTTGGTTAGTTGGGGAAGTAAGTAAGCTTGATCTGTCTCAGAGGCAAGGTTTTGTTGTTGTTGTCCAGTTAAACACTTGTAAATATCAGACATTTATAAATAAAAATTATCCACTGTGATAGAGGTAGCATTTCTGGTTTTGCACAAATTTCGTTTTCCACATCGAGACTAGGTTGCAATGGCATATACATACAGAAGACTAACATACAGGCTATATTACGAAGCTCTTCATTCTAAAGGTTCACTGAGTCCGAAATCAAAATGCTTGCTACTGATGCGAAAACGCAGAAAATCGAACCTGATCCGACGGACGAAAGTTTCTGAGGCAGTATGTAAATGTTATTGACACAACGTGAGGTCGTATTTATTTTTTAACGTGCGAAAATTTCGGACTCATTGTGCAAAGACCTTAACACAGTGAAACTGAAGAATCTGGATAAAGCCTAAATCCAGCATAGAGGGGCTCAGTAAATGTGGCGTGGTATGTGTGTAAGTGAATGAGTGTGTGTGTTCAGAGACACTGTAGAAGGACAGCTTTCCAGCTGGCCAGTCCAGATACACTCCTACTCTATTAGAGGAGGGAGAAGGGGCAAGTAAGTTGGTTCTCTTATTGCTGTGCCAGGCAGAGTATTTGTTATCAAAACAGATCAGACTCCAGGACATTTCATTGAGGCCAAACCTACAGTCGCTTCCAGTTCTTTGGATTTTCTTATACGTCACTGACAGTCCAGCTCCCCTCGCACTCCACTCGGCCTCCCAGTAATAGCGTTCAGAAAGACTCTCTCTGCACAAAACTTGTTCAAAGCAGTCAAATCTCTCTGCATGATCTGGATAAGGCAGCTCCTCTTCCACTCGCGTCACCTTTCTGTTCCCCTCAGACAGAGAGAGATGATTGTTTGCTGTGTTTATGTCCAGTGTGAGATTACAGGTATCTGCACACAAGGAGACAGATTTTAATTATATCTCTTATGACCTGTGTCAACCTTGTGTGTATGTGTGTGTGTGTGTACAGGTTTATATATCCTGGTGGGGACTTAAACCTGAATACACACAGACTCATGGAGACTCGTGTCATGGTGGAGACCTAAATTGAGGTCCCCATGGGTACAAAAGCTTATAAATCATACAGAATGAGTTTTTTTGAGAAAGTAAAAATGCAGAAAGTTTCCTGTAAGGGGTAAGTTTAGGTGTAGGGTTGGTGTAGGGCAATTGAAAATACGGTTTGTACAGTATAAAAACCATTACGCCTATGGAGAGTCCCCACAAGGATAGCTGACCAGACTGTGTGTGTGTGTGTGTGTGTGTGTGTGTAAAGCAACAAAAGGACCTACATTTGTGTAGTCCTGGTGTGATTCTGAAATGTTCTCCATGGTCCAAACTACAAAGAACACAAACACACAATATTACATTTATGCCATACTTTTGAATTTTGACACCAATGCATGCTGTTTTTTTTTTTTTTTAACTTAAGAATATTTTCTAACATAAAAGCAACTGTGACAAGTGGAAGTCATGACGTATAGGTGTGAGTGTGTGCATACTTCAATATAGTTTGAGAACAAAATCGTTTCCAGAAATTAACTAAATGTGACAAAATATTCCTTTGGGCATATGTCTTTATTTGCAATAATAATTATAATAATAATAATAGTACTAGTAATGATAGTAATAATAATGCTAGTTCCATATGTTTAAAAAATAGTCAAGTTATTTTGCATACCTCAGTTTACATAAACACGTCATCATCTGCTATGCTACGGTACATACTTGAGTATCTCCAGTTTGCAGTTTGCATGGTTCAGTCTCTCAGAGAGCAGCTTCACTCCTGAATCTCCTGGATGATTGTAGCTCAGATCCAGCTCTCTCAGATGTGATGGGTTTGAACTCAGAGCTGAAGCCAGACAAGAACAGCCTTCCTGGGTCACCATACAGCCAGATAATCTTTAAAAGCAGACATCAAGTTGAGGTTATTAGAATTGACAGTCTACAAAGAGACAAGTGTATCAATTAAATAGAAACGCCTTTCCGTACAGATTTGTAAATGGTCTGCCACTCTTCATGTGTTCATGTTTCCCTCAAAATGTCACTGAACGCGTAGAAAAAAAGCATATTTCATTCCTATTCTCAATCATGATCATTTAGTGCAGATAGGGATGTAACAATTAACCGCGAACCGGTCGAAAATCGATTAAAATATGTGACGATTCAAATCGGTTGAGATGCTAAACAAATCGCGATACAATTGGAGTAGGAGTTTATATGAATGTAGCTCTGACGGGAACTGACTGTCATTAGAAAAGGTTTACGTGGTATTTTCTTTTCATCTCGCCTGCATATAAAAGTAGAGTTCATAAGCGCAGCAGTGCTTTGTTTACAGCGGTAACCCAGGAAACACTGTATCATTGCTGTTCATAAGCACTTTGTTTACAGCGGTAACCAAGGAAACACTGTATCATTGTTGTTCATAAGTGCCACCTGATGGCAAAGAGTGAATCTGCATCTCATTCAGCTTATCTGCTGTTTCGTTTAGATATGTTTTATGTAGTATAGTTTCACAGTATACAGAATAATTTTGATTAAAAAGCTCATGCTGCATGTATGCTGCATCTTTGTTTGGATGATGATTAAAATGCAGTGGTTGCCTCTCATTTTAAATGGAAAGAGCACAGACAAAGCCTTAGTTTGTTTATATGAAGAGATTTCTTTTATTTGTGTTACTTATTTGATTTGGGGTTTGTTTTAAAATTTCAATTTCGTTTTGTTATATTTCAATTTCACAAAGAAACGTGCAGCAACAGCCTAATAAAAGGATACCTTTTAATTTACTGAATAATGTCTTCAATCTCATTTTGTTAAAAAAAAATCATGAGAAAATCGAATCGTGAAATCAAAATCGTGAATCGTATCGTGAGTTGAGTGAATCGTTACATCCCTAAGTGCAGATGTAATTCTCTTGGTAAGGTGAGAATGTGTTCAGTTATTTTTGGAAAACAGTGTGTGTTTGGTAAACTGGTAAATCTTGTCCCTGTGTGGCTTCACCAGTGTTACATGATCATAAACAGTATCTTCCACCATCAGATTTTACATTATAAATTTCTAATAAAGTGTATTAGTCCAAACAGACAGTTAAACATACTCAAAACTCAACATTAACCGTTAACATGAGACTAGATTATAAGCGTAACAAATATTTGTAAGAACAATTGCTAGAAACATGTAGCTGATTTGAGATGTGACAGCTCATAATTAGTACAGGGAAAACCAGGGGTAGGGCATGTTGAGAATCACAATGCCTGAGGTCATTCCAGCTCAAAAAGAAGTCTTTCCGTTCTACATTTTGTGTGTCGTTTCATTGCATGTGAATTCAGAAATAAGTGAGCATGAGAGTTATAATGACAGTACATGTACAAAAGCAGGTCATAAATAATTAGAGAACAATAACTATTATTTTAATCTGTAATAAAAAGATTCCTAAATACCTCAGTATCTCCAGTAGACACTGAGGACTCTTCAGTCCAGCAGAGAGAAGCTTCACTCCTGAATCCCGCAGGTCATTGTTACTCAAGTCCAGCTCTCTCAGGGGACAGTCTGACGATTGTAGAGCTGAGGCCACAATTTCACAGGACTGGTCAGTGATTTTGCAGTCAGCAAGGCTGAAAGATAGCAAAACATATTTTTCATTGATTTTCTGTTTAAATGGGACTATAGGGGGATCAGCATGACTCATCTTCTGTGAACCCAAGACAGGCTATGTTAGACCTCTCCTTGTCAAGTCAAGTCACCTTTATTTATATAGCGCTTATATAAATAAAGCAGCCCCATGTCTTGCTCCACTGGCTACCAGCTGCTGCCTGCATCGAGTTCAAGACAGAGACGATAGTGTACATCTACACTTTTTCTAAACTTTTCTATACAAAACATTTTTTCACTGTATATTCCTGTCTTAACTTGTACTTTCCTAAATGATTTCGAAAGCAGCACTTCTTATGTTACTAAAAGGCAAGCTACTTACACCAAAAGTTGTGTTAAGCAATATAATATCTCAGGACTCAAGTGTCACATCATTAATTGCATTGACTTGACTCCTCAAAAATTAACTCTCATAGAAATTCGTACTCACACAGCTTTTCTGCAGTTTCTCACAGCTGGTATCAGTCTCCTTCTACCTTCCTCTGATGTGTTGTATTTCTTAAGGTCCAGCTCATCCAGCGCCTCCTCTGAAATCTGAAGTATGTAGGCTATGGCTGAGCAGTGTGCAGCAGACAGTTCTTTTTCTGAGTGTTTGTCTGATTTCAGAAACTCCAGGATTTCTCTTTGCAGAGTCTGATCGTTCATTTCAAGCAGACAGAGGAACAGATTGATGGATCTTTCAGCAGAAAGAGTGTTTTTCCATTCTTTGATTTTGTCCTTAATGTACTTTATGGTTTCCATGATGCTCTCTGAGCTGCTCTCGGTTTGTGTCAGTAGCCCCTGTAACAGTCTCTGATTGCACTCCAGCGAGATGCCCAGCAGAAACCGGACGAAAAGATCCATGCGTCCATTCTCGTTCTTTAGAGCTTTATCCAGTACTCCTTTATGCAAATTATGAAGCAGATCAAACATTTTCAAGTCATCAGAAGTGGTATTTACATAGGAGTAAAAGACATAAAAGGCTGCAAGAAATTCCTGAAAGCTTAGATGTATGAAGCAGTAAACCTTCCTCTGATAAATCACATATTCTTCCTTAAAGATCTCAGTGCAAATCCCAGAATACACTGAGGCCTCAGTGACGTCTATGCCACACTCTCTCAAGTCCTCCTCATAGAACATGATATTTCCATGCATCAGTTGTTTGAAAGCCAGTTTGGAAAGTTTCACAATCACTTCTCTGTTGGACTGCAGGAGTTTCTGTGGATCTCTCTCATTTTTCTCATCATACTTCTGATTTCTTATATTTGTCTGAATAATCAAGAAGTGTATGTACATTTCAGTCAGAGTTTTGGGGATTTCCGCACAGTGATCCTTTTTCATGATGCTCTGAAGCACAGTGGATGAGATCCAACAGAAGACTGGTATGTAGCACATGATGTGGAGGCTTCTTGCTGCTTTAATGTGTGAGATGATTCTGCTGGCTTGATGCTGGTCACTGATTCTCTTCCTGAAATATTCCTCCTTCTGAGAGTCATTGAATCCCTGAATTTCTGTCAGACGGTTGATGTATTTGGAGGGGATCTGATTGGCTGCTGCTGGTCTGGAGGTGATCCAGATGAGAGCAGATGGAAGCAGATACCCTTTGATGAGGTTTGACATCAACACACCCAATGATGAAATCTCAGTCACATCAGAAACTTTCTCACTGTTTGAAAACTCAAGTTTAATCTTGCTTTCATCCAGACCATCAAAAATGAACACAACTTTGCATAGATCATATACCTTCGGGTCCAGATCTTGAAGTCCAGGTTGAAAGTCCAGCAGAAGCCTGTGAAGACTGTACTGACGATCTTTAATCAAGTTCAGCTCTCGAAATATGAGCACAAACATGAAATCTACATCCTGATTGGAATTTCCCTCAGCCCAGTCCAGAATGAACTTCTGCACGGAGACCGTTTTCCCAATCCCAGCGATGCCTTTAGTAAGAACAGTCTTGATTTTGTCTTTGCTCATTCTTTTCTTCTTCTCCTCATAGCCTGGTTCAGGTAATGGATCAAAAATGTCATTGCAGTTGATAGGAGTGTCTTGTAATTGTTGTGGTCTGGGTGTTTTCTCCATCTGTAAAACCTCATGTTCTTCATTCACTCCTTCTCGTTCTCCCTCGATTATGTAGAGCTGTGTGTAGATCCTGTTCAGAAGGGTTTGGTTCTCTTGTTGTTTGATTCCTTCAAATAAGCTCTCATACTTCCCTTTCATGCTGATTTTGTGTTTCTCTTTGACTCTCTGCAAGGCATCATCCAGTAGTTGGTGCGAATCCCGCTCCCGAGCTCCAGTCTCCTCCACCAGTGTGTGCAGGGCT
The DNA here is from genome assembly GCF_012432095.1 of Onychostoma macrolepis. Lineage (NCBI taxonomy): Eukaryota > Metazoa > Chordata > Actinopteri > Cypriniformes > Cyprinidae > Onychostoma > Onychostoma macrolepis. The sequence goes on along the minus strand of NC_081159.1, from coordinate 44,689,438 downwards.
GGTTCTGCGTAGTGCTGTCTGATGTGGGTCTCAGAGTAGAACGCAGCGCAGGTTGGACAGGATTTCACAACCCTGAGCTTCCTCTCACAGCAGGCAGCACAGAGCTCATCGACAGCTTCAATGGAGCTGTGAGCAGAATCGGCATCCCAAAAAAATGTCAATCTCAGAGAACATTATAAAATAAAAAAAATGAAAAATGCAGAGCTCGTAACCCCTTTAATTAAATGTGACCCTGAAGCACAGAAGCAGTCATAAGTAGCACAGGTATATTTGTAGCAACAGCCAACTATACATTGTATGAGTCAAAATTATCCATTTTTCTTTTACGCCAAAAATCATTTGGACATAAAGTAAAGATCATGTTGCATAAAGATATTTTGTACATTTCCTACCGTAAATATATCAAAACTTAATTTTTGATTAGTAATATGCATTGCTAAGAACTTAATTTGGACAACTTTAAAGGTGATTTTCTCAATACTTTGATTGTTTTGCACCCTCAGATTCCAGATTTTCAAATAGTTGTATCTCAGCCAAATACTGTCCAACAAACCATACATCAATGGAAAGATTATTTATTCAGCTTCCAGATGATGTGTAAAACTCAATTTAAAAAAATGGACCCTTATGGCTGGTTTTGTAGTCCAGGGTCACAAATAAATAAAATAAAAAATAATAACATGCTAACTGGCTCTCTAAAGCAGAAAAAAAGAGCAGCTATCTCAGGTTTATTGAGTCCTGATTATCACGATTAATAGCACCTAACTTGATTAATCACAGAAAACTGTGCCATTATTATTTTTTTATTTATAAATTTTTTTCCACAGCCATAGTCTTACCTCGAATCAGAGGTTCCCGCTCCATCACTGAAGCCAGGAGGTTTGTGCATGGAGCCGTCACTCTTCATAGACACACAGCTAGAGACCGGAGATGCTGCGGTCCGAGTGTGGTGTCTGGAAATATCCATATGAAATAAAGCTCTCTCTGATAAAATGTGTGACCCTGGAGCACAAAAGCAGTCATAAGTAGCACAGGTATATTTGTAGCAATAGCCAACAATACATTGCATGGGTCAAAATGATCCATTTTTCTTTTATGCCAAAAATCATTAGGATATTAAGTAAAGATCATGTTCCATGAAGATATTTTGTAAATTTCCTACCGTGAATATATCAAAACTTAATTTTTGATTAGTAATATGCATTGCTAGGAACTTCATTTGAACAACTTTAAAGGCGATTTTCTCAATATTTTGATTTTTTTGCACCCTCAGATTCCAGATTTTCAAATTTGTATCTCAGTCAAATATTGTCCGATCCTAACAAACCATACATCAATGGAAAGCTTATCTATTCAGCTTTGTTTCAGATGATGTGAAGAACTCAATTTAAAAAAATTTACCCTTATGACTGGTTTTGTGCTCCGGGGTCACACATATTATTAAGAGACTAACAGAACTTACAGGTAGAGCAGCTATAATATGACTTAGTGATATTACCCCAAAAAACCATTAAAGGGAGATCTGAATGACAGTTTTCAGTCTATAAATTAAACAGCATTCTTGCTTGTGTGCTATTACTCAGTTCCTCCAGTTTTTCGCAATTCTGCGATCACTGAATCAAACGCAAAATCAGCAACGTCGCATTTTTTTGTAGTACTGCATGATTCACTATTTCACTGCAAAATAATCGCAAAATTATCTCACGAATGTCTCACAAAAAAAAATTATAATTACTAACTGAATTATACCTAACTTTATTGAAGTTAATGCATTATTTTCAAGATACAGATACGCGTGCATGTGAGTGTGAAACAACAAAAAAGAAACTTTCTCACCGGAGTCTCACAAAACTGCCACAGACCAGCAAAGTAATTTCCTAATACATTACACCAGAGTGGGGGTAAATTGTTTTGTAGTCCTTATGATAAATTATGGATGACAACAGATGACAAAAGAAAATCATTAAGGGGAAAAAAAAAAAAAATAAAATTGCAAAATCCTGGAGGACTGATTACTTTACTACTAGGCTACATCATATCTTATAAATATAAAAAACAAAAACTCATACATAGATATTTTTTCTTTCATTAACTTCGTAATATGGATATTGTAACTGCATTCTAATAGGCATCTCATCATGCAATGAATGCTTTTGGACTCTCAAGACGTGTTTTTGTTTGGTTTTTGAGAGACAATCTTGAAAACGTCAGCTGGCACATTGTTAAAAGAACAATTATGATATTATTGTTGACAATAAATATCACACACCCCTAATGTGAAGGCAGATTTAGTTCATATAAAGGGGAAAGCATCAGGATATAAAGGCGTATCTTACCTCGAATCAGAGGTTCCCGCTCCATCACTGAAGCCAGGAGGTTTGTGCATGGAGCCGTCACTCTTCATAGACACACAGCTAGAGACCGGAGACGCTGCGGTCCGAGTGTGGTGTCTGGAAATATTCATATGAAATAAAGCTCTCTCTGATAAAATATTATATTAAGAGACTAACAGAACTTACAGGTAGAGCAGCCACTTAGAGATATTACCCAAAAAAATCATTAAAGGTAGATCTGAAGGACAGTTTTCGGTCTATAAATTAAATTAAATGTGTGCATTAGGGCTGTGCAATTAATCGATATTGGCCTCCAACGATTATGAAAATACAATAATCGAGATAAAAATTATTGCGCCCCGTTCCGCCCCCTTTCCAGCATTGCGCGTTCGTTCCTCCATAAAAGCCCAATTTCACGAGCAAATCAGTAAAATCATGTATTGTGACTTTTGCAAATTGGGACCTGCTTGATTTATTGAAGTATATTAGATTTATTCATGTTTATAAAAGCGTGAAAGAGAACTTGCGCTGCTCCTCAGGAAGATAACTTATATGCGCTCAGAGACGGAGCAAAAATACTCAAAATGCAGCGCTTAGTGATTATTCACGTAAACCTTCGTCGGTCATGTTATAAATGAACGTAAAGAGTTGAGAATGAAAATACATGTGTAACAGTAAATTGGATCCGTGCGGCTCTTAAAGTGACAGCGTGCTAATATTCCTGCTGTGACGGTGTGCTTCATATTAATCAAACAACAAAAGACAAATTCAAAATCACACACTGCTCTTGAGTGAAGGACTTTTGTAGCTTTAGTAAGAAACAAAGAAAGTTTAATTCTTACAGTGAAGACTATGCAGTTTTATTTTACATCTGATCATTTCATTTCTGCAGTAAGCTGTTGACTGCTTGAGACTTGCCTAAAACAAAACCTTTCATTTGTATCTTTTTATTCTATTGTATTTGTCCTTTGTGGCCCATCATATGGCCCACTCATAATCATGTTAAATAATCGCGATTACAATATTGACCAAAATACTCATGATTATGATTTTTGCCATAATTGAGCAGCCCTGGTGTCCATATAAATAACTTGGCATTTCCATAAATTTCCTTTTACCTTTGTTATTTAGTCTACTGATACTCTAAATCGTGGTGTCCAATCCTGCTCCTGAAGGGTCACTGTCCAGCAGAGTTCAGCTCCAGCCCCAATTAAACACATCTGAACCAGCTAATTAAGGTCTTATTAGGCATACTAGAAACTTCCAGACTGAGGCAGATTGTAACTAAACTCTGTGGCCCTCCAGGATGAAGTCTGGACACCCCTTCTCTAAATAATACACTTGAACAAGACATGATAGCAGTGCAAACAAACATACTTCTTTGAGGTCAGAGGTCACCATTTCATCATTAAACATACAAAGATCGGCCAAACTGCAATGTAGACAACAAAAGATATCTCAGTACTATTAGAGATTTTTGGATAACGATAATTACACGTTATTTTGCTGAGTGTGTTTTTGAGCTGGTATCTTGATTGATTAAGGCCTGTCATGGATAAATTGTCACTAAAAGCGCCAGTAGGTGGCAGCAAGTCCCTGTCTTAGTGAGTGATTCACTGAATCGTTCATTCAAGTGAATCGTTCTAAATGGCTCATTTATTTAGAAACGAAGCAAGTGATCGTCTTCACGAATCACTGACTCAAATGATTCATTCAATTACAGATTCTTTCAGGAACGAAACACTGGCGCACAAATGTTCTGCTCCGACTTTGTTTGGCACTCTTTATGTTGGCGAAACATAAAACATCTGACAATGTGGTGTGTAAAATGTAACTCACTCAATATTAATTTCTTGTTTGTTGGACTCTTTTATAAAATCAACATCACATTCATGATCTCGCTCATGCGCTGATATTTAGGAAAACGGCATTCTTGCTTGTGTGCTATTACTTCACTACTACATCATATCTCATACATATAAAAAACCCATAAAGGGATATTTTTGCTTTCATTAACTTGAATTATAGGGATATTGTAACTGCATTCTAATAGGCTTCATGAATGCTTTTGAACCGATTCTTGATTTGATTTTTGAGAGACAATCTTGAAAACGTCAGCTGGCACATTGTTAAAACAACAATTATGATATTATTGTTGACAACAAATATCACACACCCCTAATGTGAAGGCAGATTTAGTTCATATGAAGGGGAAAGCATCAGGATATAAAGGCGTATCTTACCTCGAATCAGAGGTTCCCGCTCCATCACTGAAGCCAGGAGGTTTGTGCATGGAGCCGTCACTCTTCATAGACACACAGCTAGAGACCGGAGACGCTGCGGTCCGAGTCTGAACAGCATCCTCCTCCTGTCTGTCCTCACAGCGGATCATTTCAGAGGCAGTGCCCTCCTCTTCTCTCTCCTTGGCATGTCAGTGCATCTAAAACAGTGCTTAAAATAAGGCTCAGGCCTCACAACACAACACAACTACACACACAACAACTAAATACAGAAACACACAAGTAGTACAGACCACAACAAAATACCCCATTATTATTATTATTATTTAATTTTTTGCCTATTGATTACCATTTGTATAACCACAGTTGTACAAACACCATGGTTAAACTATGGTCAGTGTAGTAAATCCATGGTTAGGCCCAATTTGCGCATGGCTACCATGGTTTAACTATAACCATTATTTGTTTTTATTAATTTTTTATATAATAAATGATTTATTCACTAATTAATTTGGTAACACTTCACAATAAGGTGTCATTTGTTAACATTAGTTAATGTATTAACTAACATGAACAAACAATTAACAATGCATTTATTACACTATTTATTACTCTTTGTTAATGTTAGTTAATGAAAATACAGTTGTTCATTGTTTGTTCATGTTAGTTCACAGTGAATTACCTAATGTTAACAAACACAACTTGTGATTTTAATAATGCATTAGTAAATGTTGCAATTAACATTAACTAAGATTAATAAATGCTGTAGAAGTATTGTTCATTCTTAGTTCATGTTTACTAATGTTGTTAACTAATATTAACTAATGAACCTTATTGTAAAGGGTTACCGTTAATTTTAATATTAAAACCATTGGCTACGGTTAATTTTGTAAGTTGTAAAGTAAGTTAGCCAAGGCTTTTTATTGATGAGTTATGAAACTTGCAGGATGTATAAACCATACAAAGGCCTCTTCTGTATCAAAAGATCAAGGGCAATTTGGTTTCTCGTGTCATGACCCCTTTGAATAAAAGATTTTTGTTATAAGAGACTACACAAAAAAACAAAAAACGTTGTGCAACAAAACCGCTTGATTCAAAACTCAGCTGAATGTAACATTTTATCTGTCAAAATGTTGCCGATGGGGCGGTTATATCTTATTACATACACACATTATCGTGCCACTGAATAAAAAATAAAAAAGGTAATTGTGACTTTTTTCCTCAGAAGGCTACGTTCACTGTCAGTTTTTGGGATTGATATGTTTGCGAGTTCATATCTCACAATTCTGAGATAAAAAGGCGCAATGACTGAGCGACAGAAACATCTCGAGAACTGTGTTTCTTTCGTTTCTGCGGTAGCTCCTCTGTAGCCGATATTTCGTGACGCTGTTGAAGTGGATTTATTTATTTATTGTAGAGTCAGCGAATGTTATTATGAGCATTGCGGAGTTCCAAGCGTATCTTAGAACAAATGTCACAGATTTTAAAACGAGCCGTTCATTTATAAATTCGTAAAAGCTGATCTGCTTCAGGCTGTGGAAACACAAACCGGTTCCTGAAGAGCTACGCTTGTTAGTTTGTTGCTGCACGCCATTATCAGCATATTTCTACATTCTGCAAATGCCAATATTTACAGGTCAAAATATGCATTAAAAGAAAGGATTAGCGGGGCTTCATGAGGTCTTCTTACCTGGGGCGCGTTCAGACTCACATGTTTTGCTACGGTTTCGGGTTGAACGACATGTTTCCTGGAAACGGTGTGCATCAGGGTTTGAGATATGCTTTCTCTTGTTTGGTGGGTGTGTCAAAAATGTCAACCCAATCAGCAGCAACTTGTATATAAACCACGCGGTATTAAAGAGACAGCTCGCACAATGGGTCCAAGTGAAGTCGTTTAATATGTGTCAGCTGCAGCTCGATATACACAACTATTGAAGACATTAGAAGACATGTTTGTCGTAAGAGTTTTATAGTAACATAGCATATGTTGCATGATGATGATGAATTTTTAAGTAAATGTAATTAACATCAAAATAAATTCACAAGTGCAAGTATATTGTTTGCACATGTTTATTTACATTAAAGGCAAAATAACTGAAATAATAAGAGCACAAGTATAGATCTGGAACTTCTTTAAGTCTGTCTAAATATCATGTAGTAATTGCAATGTCTTCTGGTCCATATCCTTTCCTTGGGAAGGTGTGCTAGACACTGATTAATGTGACATAAAAATACTACATATTTATATATTTTGCTATTGTATTGTGGGTGACACTTTCATAAACGTTTCTATGCTCCTCTGATTATATAATGGTAAATATTACAATATCATAGCACAACAACAGTGATCAGCAATAATAAGCCTAATACTCACAATAAAAATAATAAGGTCATATAGATCATAACACAGTCTTGGAGGTAAGAAGTGGATTATCCTTCATCTGAAATGTTTGTCTTTTTTTCCTGAAATGTGAGGCAAATGTTGGATCACAATCATTATAGGAACCAGTTTCCACAAATCCTTCACTGGATTGGGATCTTCTCTTGTATTCTGGACAGCAAGGGCAGTGACTGTAACATCGAGTGTATTTTGCAGTATTAAACACATATTTATACCGATTTCATCAGGCTCCGAAAATTCTTCAAAAAGAACACAAAGAATGGCCTTTTATGCATTTATCTTTTTAATGACCCTGTTCATTTATTTATAAACTATAAGCATCTAGCAGTCTTTTTACATAATGTGTAATATGACAGTTTTATTAAAACAGTGAATTAATAAAATAAATAATAATCATAATAAATTATATTTACTATTATTTATTATTATTGATATTAAGTAAATTTTATTTATAATAACAATAATATAAGAATAATTATAATAATAATAGTTAGCAATACTACTTAAATTACATTGATAATAAAAATATGTTATAACAAATATTAATACATAGTTTATTATTATTAAATATTTTTACAACAATGATAATTATATATTATAATAAATAATTATTATTATGTAAAATCGTTTTTGTTATTAAATAAATGTATTATTATTATTATAATAATAATATTACATAGTAGTAGTAATATTATTAATAATAGTAATTATCAGTCAGACATTAATAAAAGTGAATAAAATTCTGCAGAGTCTACAGAAAAAGAAAACAAAGTGTAAATATGTTATTCTTACATATAACAAGGATATTCTAATGCACATCATTCATAAACAGATGTAAAACTAAATAATTATTAATGTGAGATAAACAGAGACTCATGAGGCAGAATCATGTAGATTGTCCGTCCTCTCTGTAACAGCACACAGGATCATTTTCCCCATCAGGCCGAGCTGTAACACACACACACACACACACACACAAACTTTAAATATTTATCTATGCTGCCTCATGTTATACTGTACAAAGACAATAAAAGGGCAAAAATATAACAGATGCATCTGTTGCATGAGCATGTGACTGTAATTTTACACGAGTAATCAAGATACTAACACAACAGCATCTCCACATACTGTACTGTGCCTCTGCCAATCATTTGAGGACTGTGTTGATGTGCAGTGTAACATCCTGAAGCATCTAAAGCAGCTGAGTGCTGCTGTATAAGTATTAAATATTATACATACTCATTAAGGAAACACAGCTGAGCATAGACCATGAGAGTGTGTGTTACATGTGACCTCTGCGCTTCAGATATCATGAATAAGCTCAAACAGCTTTTAGATGAATGCTAAAGCAGTGAGATCTGACCGTGAGATCTGCAGCATCTGAGCGCCAGCATGACGGACGCCAGCAGATACGGACAAACTGCCAGCAGAAAACTGAGCAGCTTGAGAACCGAGAGCGACGCTTCTGAACCAGACAGACCTGAACACACACACACACACACACACACAAGTCAGCTCTCTTTAAAAAAAATAACACTTTTACTCATCAAGGATGCATTAAATTGATCAAAGTAGACATTTATAATGTTAGAAAAGATTTCTGTTTCAAATAAATGCTGTTGTTTTGAACTTTCTATTCATCTGTGAATCCTGAAAAATAAAATGCATCACAGTTTCCACAAAAATATTGTGCAGCACAACTGTTTTCAACATAATAATAATCAGAAATGTTTCTTGAGCAGCAAATCAGCATATTATTATGATTTCTGAAGATCATGTGACACTGAAGACTGCAGTAATGATGCTGAAAATACAGCTGCGCATCACAGAAATAAATTACAGTTTAACACATATTCACAGAGAATTGAAATTATAATAATATAGGATGAAATATAATTTCATAGAAATTAAAATATATAAAATTTATATATATATATAAATATATATATATAGAATAGAAAAAGAATGGAGCAAGCTAGTGTTAGAGGCTTTTTTTGCTTTTGTGAATTGTATAATAAATAAAAGCATCACGCATGATAAACACACATGCACGAGAAAGAGAGACAGAAAAAAATGTTTTAAAAAGAAAAGAAAAATGCAAGCTATTGCTAAACGACAGACAGCCGTACTAGTCACATTAGCAGATCTTTTCATAATCTGTCTGATAGGTTATTGTGATATTTGTGTGTGAGACCTGTGGTCAGTGTGACAGCATCACTCATGTCTGATCTCAGCGGGTCCGGTCTGGTTTCTCCTCTGCAGCTGTAATTGCCCGTGTGAGACGCGTCTGGTGTGACAGTGATCTCTCTCTCAGTGTGAACGGGAACGACTGAAGCGTCTTTAAACCAGATGAACGTCCAATTAGTGTTTCCACTGGGCTGAATGTCACAGGTCAGAGTCACGGTGTTTCCAGCGGCCGTTACACTCACTAACGCCTTCGGCCTCTCTGGAAACACACACAACATACTGATGAAATACATGAATTTAAACATATATATATATATATATATATATATATATATATATATATATTATTTTTAAGTAACTTTGATAATTGTTTTTTTTTCCAAATGGATGCAGCTTTAGTTAACAACAATAACGCTGTTTAGCAGTGTTGTCCGGTCAGATGATGGATGTCTCCGGTCACTCACGGATGACGGTGAGATTGACAGCATTACTCCAGAAGGAGAATCGTGGCCAGTGTTCGAAGGACCCGTAACATCTGTACGAGCAGCTGTGCGACTTCTGAACGTCTGCAATGATGAACTGGTTGTGCTGAGATCGATGAACTTCAGCAGCATCACAGAACCATCTGAAGGTCACATTGAGCTCCAGCAGGACACAGGTGAGGATCACGGAGCCGCCGAGGAACGTCAGGGGCCCGTCAGGGGCCACGCTCAGCACCGGCTTCAGCTTCTCTGAGAACAACAGTATGTTTTGAGGCAAAAAGTATGGTTTGAACAGTGATACTCAATGAAATTTGAGGTCAAAAACATATTTAGTTTTAACCTTCACAAAATATACTTCAAAATACATTTCAGGGGCAAGAAAATACATTTCCAGTCATACATTTAATCTAATTGGAAATGTGGATGGAACCCAAATCAAAATTCTAGATTTAGAATGATGTAGTAATGTTGATTTTTTTTTTAAATATATATATATATATATATATATATATATATTCTGTAAAGTATTTTTCTTGATTAATTTTTGATGAAAGTTTTTCTTCAAACGTGACAAATGTTATTGTATTTTTGTGAATTGAAATACATGGAGGGCAATATATTTTTTAAGGCTTTTAAAAATGCATAATCTTTTACAAAAATGGCCAAAAATCTATTGGAAGAAAACATTTATATAAATATATGTTTTGGACATTTTTTTTTTTTTTTAATGGGATGACTTGTAATTAAAGTGGTTTTAGAACCAACTGCAGTGTTATTTTAGTAGTGTATTTATTATTAGTTTGAATAATTTTTATACTTTAACTTTTATTTTAATTAGTTTTTAATTTTTTAAATATTACTACATAGTCTTTATTATTTTTTGTTTAAATTCTAGTTTATTTCAGTACATCAAGTTCACCTAAATGAAAATGAGAAAGGCTTCCATTGGAACTAGCCAAATTAATATAAATACATTATATTTTATTTCAAGTAACAAAAAAGATTAAGGTTTTAGTTTACTATAATAGCCCTGTAAATGAGATATGAAGGCATCTCACTCACCTTGTGTTTGTCCTGAGCAGACGTGTGAAATTAAAGACAGAGAAACTAAAGACAGAAGAAAAACTCAAAATCAACCTGAGCATCTCAATATCTGTCCAACAGTGCAATTCAGAAAATATGAATTCCCACTTTAACTGTAATACAGGCTTCATTACGTCAATCACTCATATAAAGAAGCATTATTAGACAAACTCACAGAGCAATAGATGAAGTGACCTGAGCTCCATATTGACAGATGATTCAATAATGCAGCGTGTGTTAATGTGTGCGAGCTGAGGACGCTGAGCCTCAGAAAACAGCCTTTCACAACTGCAAACTCAAGTACATTTTACCCAGGAACAGGAAAGGGAAGTACAAAAATATTGCATGTTGCTAGGATGAACAAAACTTTGGCCAAAGTGAACAGCACACACATTTCCCCATAAATTAGTTTATATTAATGTACGCAAATTCTAGAAAACTAGTTTCTACTCAGATTTTGTTCTTCATGGCAGAGAAACATGGTCTGCGAGAGATTAAGGCATTCAGGTTTTAGACCGCATCACAGTTCTGACTCTATAGATTATAATGTCAACAATTTACGATTATTAGTTCAGCACATTAGTTAACTATGGGCAATACTTCTAATGTTAGTTTCAACACTTAATACTACATTATTAAAATCAGAAGTTGCACCTGCTAAAATTTTTAAGGAACTCAATTAACAAGAACTAACTATAAACAGTCTGGCTTTTTAACTAACATTACTCTCACAAATATTTAGATCTAAATGTAAGATTTATGTATTTGAATTGCATATAAAATTTAAAACAACTAAAAATGACAAACACAACAAAATTACTAAACCTAAAAAATTAAAAAGGAAAAGAGAGAGAGAGAAAAAATTTTTTTTACACGATTAATAAAAACTATAGTAGTATCTCAATGACAGTAAAATAAGACTGCTACGATATAAATCTGTGTTAAGAGTGCATATTGCAGGTTAACATTTTTTTTTTTCAAATGAATATATAACCTTGTATGAAAACATCATATGAACCATTATTGCAGGGTTTGAAACCTTGTTTTACAAGGCGTGAGGGCACAAATTTAGAAGAAAAAGTGACGGTTTCCTTATACCGGAAGATTATCATCCCGGCAATATGATGCAGTTCAACATGGGATGCCGAAGCAAGAGCCTAGTGAGACTCGGTGCGGTTTCTTCGGTGCACACAGCAGCTTCATCGGGTCCCGGTCCGCCGGTTGTTCGGCCGCCGGCGGGGGACATGATGCTCACGGATCCGTCAGAGACCCTGCTCCACGAAAATGTCTACTGTCCACCATAAGACTTGATTTTTAACATTTGCTAACTACCATATCAGTGAACAGAATTATTTAAATAATGAGACACAACCAGATGTATAAGTTGTTGTAAAGCACCGCAGCTAGCTTGTTAGCATTAGCAATATCATTATATTTTTAAAAACCGTGTAAAAACGTTACCATATGAGAAGGCATAGCTGGTAAGTTAACCTCAGTTTGCTAATATTATACCTATCAAGTCTAGTGACAGATTAGTAACATTGTTTGCACAGCTAATTGGTCATTTTTTGTCATGTGATGTGTTTATTTAATTGATAAATAAACACATCTCTCTTTTCTAGCACTTTAGATGCGGTTGCTCCTTTACGCTTAAGGAAGATTAAGGATAAGAGTCCAACACCATGGTATAATGAGCACACTCGCGCCCTAAAGAGAGCAGCCCGGAAAATGGAGCGCAGCTGGAGGAAAACTAAATTAGAGGTATTTCGTTTAGCTTGGCGGGAAAGTACCCTATCCTACAGAAAAGCATTAAAAACTGCTAGATCTGATTACTTTTTGTCTCTTCTAGAAGAAAACAAACATAACCCCCGATATTTATTCAATACAGTAACTAAATTAACGAAAAATCAAGCATCAACAGGTGTTGGCATTTCCCAAGAGCATAGCAGTAATGACTTTATGAACTACTTCACTTCCAAGATCGATACTATCAGAGATAAAATTGTATCCTTGCAGCCATCAGCTACAGTATCACATCAGATAGCGCACTATAGACCCCCTGAGGAACAATTCCACTCATTCTCTACTGTGGGAGAGGAAGAATTGTATAAACTTGTTAAATCATCTAAACCAACATCATGTATGTTAGACCCGATTCCATCTAAACTACTAAAAGAGCTGCTTCCAGAAGTCATAGATCCTCTTTTGGCTATTATTAATTCATCATTGTCATTAGGATATGTCCCCAAAACCTTCAAATTGGCTGTTATTAAGCCTCTCATTAAAAAACCACAACTTGACCCCAAAGATCTAGTTAATTACAGACCGATCTCAAATCTCCCTTTTCTGTCAAAGATACTAGAAAAGGTAGTATCCTCACAATCCTCACAAAGAGGTATCATTTCGATCACAAGTGCAGTATGGAGTACCTCAAGGCTCAGTACTAGGGCCGTTACTTTTCACGCTCTATATGTTACCCTTGGGAGATATTATCAGGAGACATGGTGTTAGCTTTCACTGTTATGCTGATGATACTCAGCTCTATATTTCTTCGCGGCCCGGTGAAACACCAAATTGAGAAACTAACGGAATGCATAGTCGATATAAAAAACTGGATGACAAGTAATTTTTTACTGTTAAATTCTGAAAAAACAGAGGTGTTAATTATCGGACCTAAAAACCCCACATGTAATAACCTAGAACATTATCTAACACTTGACGGCTGCTCTGTCAATTCTTCTTCATCAGTCAGGAACCTAGGTGTGCTGTTCGATAGCAATCTGTCATTTGAAAGCCATGTTTCTAGCATCTGTAAAACTGCATTTTTTCATCTCAAAAGCATATCTAAATTGCGACCAATGCTCTCAACGTCAAATGCAGAAATGTTAATTCATGCGTTTATGACCTCAAGGTTAGACTATTGTAATGCTTTATTGGGTGGTTGTTCTGCACGCTTGATCAACAAACTACAGTTAGTCCAAAATGCAGCAGCTAGAGTCCTTACTAGAACCAGGAAATATGACCATATTAGCCCGGTTCTGTCAACACTGCACTGGCTCCCTATCAAGCATCGGATAGATTTTAAAATCTTGTTAATTACTTATAAAGCCCTGAATGGTTTAGCTCCTCAGTACTTGAGCGAGCTCTTATCGCATTATAGTCCTCCACGTCCGCTGCGTTCTCAAAACTCTGGCCGCTTGATAATACCTAGAATATCAAAATCGACGGCGGGCGGCAGATCCTATTCCTATTTAGCACCCAAACTCTGGAACAGTCTACCTAACACTGTTCGGGAGGCAGACACACTCTGTCAGTTTAAATCTAGATTAAAGACCCATCTCTTTAGCCTGGCTTACACATAACACATTAATACGCTTCTATTATTCAAATCTGTTAAAGGATTGTTAGGCTGCATTAATTAGATGAACCGGAACCGGAACACTCCCCATAACACACGATGTACTCGTTACATCGTAAGTTGAATGGCATCTGCGCTAATGTTTGTCTGTTTCTTTCCTAGTCTGTTTCTCGGTCCGTGTCCGATCAGATGGTGGGTCGGCGCCGGAGGTGATGTCTGCGGCCCTGATCGCCGGGCGGAGACCAGGACGCCCGGATGACCCCCAGAGATATATCCCCAGATATATCACCCAAAAATAACAAAATAACTAAAATATAATAAAATACCTAACTACATAATACTACTATTGTTAGAAATTGCAACAAAATTAAAATAGAAATATAAACTTTTGAACTGCGGGTTTCGCCTGATCAGAGGAGAACTGGCCCCGACTGAGCCTGGTTTCTCCCAAGGTTTTTTTCTCCATTCTGTCTCGGAGGGAGTTTTGGTTCCTTGCCGCTGTCGCCTCTGGCTTGCTCAGTTGGGGACACTTAATTTCTAGCGATTATCGCCGATTTGATTGCACAGATACTATTTAAACTAAACTGAGCTAGACAATGACATCTCTGAATTCAATAATGAAATGCCTTTAACTGAAAATTGAGTGTTTAATCTTATCATTATACATTACTGACACTCTATCCTCCAATTTGATACTGTTAAGTGCTTTGACACAATCTGTATTGTAAAAGCGCTATAAAAATAAAGGTGACTTGACTTGACTTGACTTTATAAGGCTTGGATGACAGGAGTGTGAAGATCTGAAGCAGTGGAGGTCAGCTGTTATGAACCACATCTGCTGGACTGCAGCTTCCACTCCTAACGGAGATGCGATGTGATGGAGGCCGAGTGGAAAAGCATGGTCAGCAGTGAATGTGATCTAAACTTGTGCTTGCTCCTCCCAGCATATGCCGTCTGAGAGACCCTGATAGCACACGTACGTCTGCAAAATGTCTAAGATCTCTTGATCTGGAAAGCATCTGCTGTCTATAAACGTCTGACAGACGTCTGTAAGATGTCAGTTTTACATACATTCTAAATCATAAACATCTTAAAGACATCTAACAGACGTCTATTGACATCTAAAAGGAGACATCCTATAGACGTATTGCAGATGAGCAAACACCCTAAAAAATACGTCTTGCAGAGGTAAATGCAGACGTCAAATAGACGTCTCCGAGATGTACGTGTGCTATCAGGGGAGGAATACTGCAGGTCACCACAGGCTCCACGAGAACGCAGCACTGTCTGTCTTCACTACACCTGCTCCTCTCTCCAGATCACTCCAGAAGATCAACAAGATCAGGCTGCTGGCGTGTATCTAGCACAGCATTCACCATTTAACACACTTTAACAACACATTAGTGATAGGGCTGTGTGATATGATGATATAAATCGGATGGACGAAATAAAAAGTCTATCGTTTCATATTATGTTCTATCGTTTATTTCGTGGTGTCGCAAAATACATTGTTTACGGTAATACTTTTTAATCATTTGGATGACTGAGATCTTTACACACCACCACGGGCGTGAAGGGCAGACAGAACCAGGTGGAGAACGACCAGAACAAAACGAGGAGCTCGTTCCTAAACGAGGGACTACATCTGTAGCATGGGCACGCGTTTTTAAGCACTGCAGTTTTAAAACAACTGATTTTAAGCCGTTGAAACACAAACAACAGAGCTATATGCCTGCGCGTCTCCGTTTCTGTGTAAGAGGACCGCATTTTCTTTTCTTTTTTGCCGCTTTATTGACTTTGAACGATTACATAAACACACTTATATGCGTCAGAATCCCCGTCTTGGCAAGTATCCTCATAAAGACAGCGATTTAGGTCTTAAGAGAGAGAAAACAGCTAAAAGAGAAAACGCATATGTAACAGTATTGGATCTGGACTTCGGTCTTAAAGGGGAAGCTGTCCAATATTCGTTTTGTCTGCCATTCATATTAATCATAGCACATTACTAGAAAATCTCTCACTAAATCACTTTAATAAGAAGAAATAATAATAAAAAATAATGACATATTTATATATATATGTATAGAATCTATACATAATACACGTGTTAATTATATCTATCATAGATAGATAGATAGATAGATAGATAGATAGATAGATATAATTAACACAGTGAAGACTAATTAATTTACACAATGTATGTAGCGTTTCTTATTTATTGTAGTTTTTGTCCTATTGCTTGCAATTAGTTTCTTATACTTATTTCATCACTGACTGTTTATTTATTTTCAGTGAGCTTGAGGTTTTTTTTTTTTTTTTTTTCTATTTTTAGGCTTGTATTAGCTTGATATTGACATTGGTGACAAGGATTATGAAAATTCTATGGTATCAAAGATTTTAATATCATAAAAACCTTTTTAAAATAATTGATATATATCGTTATCGTGATATAAAATTAGTCATATCGTGATATAAGATTTTGGTCATATCGCCCACCCCTAGTGTGATACCCAGACTGAAAGATTGTTAAATGTTTTTAAATGGGTCAGATGGTATATTTTTCTTTCGGCAGAATATGTTTTGTGCATCTATATCTATCTATCTATCTATCTATCTGTTAATTAACAGCTGCAATGTTGTGTTTTTAGTTGGATATTAACAGTGCTATGAAATAACATTTGTTATGATTTAGTGATGAATAGGGCTGGGCGATATGAGCAAAAATTCATATCTCGGTATTTTTTGGCTGATGTGCGGTATATGGTATATATCTCGGTATTTTGTATTTGGATTAAACAAATAAAGTGAATGCAAGCATGAAAGCATATATTATGTGCAAAAAAGGGTTAAAATCACATTACATTCTAACATTCTAACATTGCGATCTAAAAACAGAAATAATGATTTTAAAGCAGAAGTTAAATTTACTGTGGCAAGGCGGGGGCGTCACACGACAGAAACAGTGGAGAGACGACTACGCCACCCTAGGACTTGCACCCAGGGAAATACTACAAGGAAACACAGGTCCGATTCTACTAAATGAGAAAGAGACGTGACTTACAAAAATAAAACATTTATTTGACACAGAAATCATTAATCCTCAAACATGCTAGAGAATGGTCTCATCAATAGTTTACCAATTAAATACCCACAGTTTACAAAGAGACCATAAACCTTACTTGGACAGAAGGGACAAACCCCACAACAAATCAGTGCATTCAAATTCATAAAGCAAGTGACAAAACCTAAAAGAAAAGAAACTACAACAAAAGAAACAAAATACACTCTCTCCTTCTGTCAAGATTCAGTATCACAGCTCACACACACACACACACACACACACACACACACACACACACACACACACCCAGACACACACACACACAGACACACACACACACAGACACAGACACAGACAGACAGACAGACAGACACACACACACACACACACACACACACACACCACATTTATTTTCCAACTACAAATATTTCAGCAAAATGTATATTTTAGTCAGAGTTATTGCGCTCCATCTGTTTGGCGCGCATGCGCGTGGCGGCGCTCGTTCTAAATGGTCTGTGACCTTCAGCGGAGAATCGCAAAGCAAAAGCTCGTGCACTTCTGACTGCAAAATGGAAATATTTCTAACATTTACAGATGGAGAATATACCTGTGAAATGTAAGTTATGCGTTAAGGAAAACAGCACGTCTCTGTCAGCGGCACACGCAGCCTTTCTGTCAGAGCCGCTTTAAACTGAAACTATATACTATATCTTACGATTTTTTTTAAAGCCCTCCATATAAAGCCTGATACATGTAGAACAAATTGTATTATGCACTTTCTCCGCAGCAGTTCAGTCTGTGTCCTCCCTAGATATTTTTTTCAGATGCGCTCTTATATCGATATTAACGGTATTGCTTCATACCGTATCGCTTATAAAGAATATATCGATATCGTGCAAACTAGATATACCGCCCAGCCCTAGTGCTGTATAAGTAAAACTGAATTGAATTAACCATAAATGCAGATCTGCTTGATATATATCTAATGTAAACTTCATAAACAAGTTTCTATACAGTAAGACAATTTGTGATTGTGATTATTTTTTATTGATGGTCAACAAAATGGTGCCATTCAAAACCTTTATAAAGTCCTCCTTCCTCTGTAAACTGTCTTCTAATGTCTGACTCAACACATGCAGGTGAGGGCTGCTCAGAACACCACAGGCCCAGTGGACAACTCGTCTATGCTGTCAGTATTGATTGTCTTATACCAATGGCATCAAAAAGTGACTTACAGGTGGTTGTGACCTACTTAAATATAGGCAACTTGTAATTGAAGAAAACACAATTATTCAGATGGTTTTCAAATCTTTAATATACCATGTATTTATACATACAAGTATTAAGCTCAGAGTAATAAATGATCTCTACCCTAAACACACTCATGTCTGCTGGCCTGGAGAGGTGTATACTCCTGTCTGAAGTGCATATATATCTGTAGCACATGGGTTCAGACCTGAATACACACAGACTCATGGGGACTCGTGTCGTGGTGGAGACCTAAATTGAGGTCAGAAAGTTTCCTGTAAGGGGTAGGTTTAGGTGTAGTGTGTTCTAAATCATTCCTAATCTTCTGCTACAAACCAAAAATATGTACATTTTCTACACAAAAAGGATACATACTGTTTAGGGCATAGTATAAACAGACAAATTGGGACGCACCATACATATCAACAGCATTCAATCATTTTAAACAAATCTCAGTTACAGTTGTCAAATAAACCTAAACGAAATCATTTCCCGGTGTATAACGTTACCTTCTGTCGTTGGCCTAGTTTCAGAATTTAAAGTTGGAGCCGAAGTGTGTGCTGTATCTGCTATACAAACACGAGATATTACAATAGTTAAATTCACAAAATAACTCTATGACATACAAAACTAAATTTACACAAAAAATTTGCTCTTACAATTTTCTAAACGACTCGCCGCCTCGCGGCCCCAATATTATCTGTCTGCAATACCGGAGGCCACACTTTCAGGACCACAGTTGTAGGACCGCACTTCTAGGACCCTAGTTTTTTGTGACAGCGCCACCTGCCGAGCCGGAGAACCGCAGTCCCAGGAACGCATTTCCAGGACCCTAGTTTTGGAGGACAGAAAAAAGTGCCACTAAGGCAGTATTTCCACCCAGTTTTAACTACATTAGAATTTTTATTACACCCAAATACTACTTTCTTTATTACAATTAAACCTGGTTCCTAGGAATGTTGAGTAATTATTGGGTCTAAGTAACATAATATAATAACTCAAGTAAAATAAACGGAATCATGGTATAGTCTTTTCAGCCACTAGATCAACCACATTTTCAAGTACAGAGGGAAGACACAAGGATGACTCTGGGGGTAGATTTAAGATTGTGTATATTTTATAAAATAATATATTACAACAGTTGAACTTGAACACACACAAAAACAAATTTGTTCATGACGTGAACCACATAGAAAGAACTTCATGGACGACGTCTTCACTGACTCCTAAGAGAGAAAAAGGCAGAGAAGTGAATGAAATAAGGAACATTTAGTTGAACATGTTCTACTCTCTAATTTTAAATTTTATATTTAAAAGATCTTAGTTACCACAGAGCACACACACATATACGATACAAAAATAATTATATCAATCTTCATACCAATTAATGTTGTTACGATCGTCTAGGGTCAGCCATAACATAAATGAAATGTGCACTCACTCCCAAGATAGCATCAAACAAAAAGTGCATTTATTAACATAATTTATAAGAAAGACAAAACCAATAATAAAGGGGACAAATTCAGGAGTGGACAAGGCCAAAATAACAAACCCAACGACTAGTTTAAATAAACCCTAAATTCCCTAACCAAAATAAAACACAAAAGAAAAATGGAATGAAATGTCGTGCCTCACAGGACCACGGTGCTACATAAATACAGGCATACAGCAATGAAGTAAAACAATATAAACCTATACACAACTATCCTACTGATAGATTTGACTATAAATATGCTATATATTAAAAAAAAAAAACACTTCGATTACACATTTCGATTGCACAAAAAAAGTTCCATAGTTTTCAGATGGTCCGTGTTTCAGGAGGTAGGGTTTTTTTAAAACATAAGTGTGTTTAAAAACATAAGTTTTTAAGAATGGATGCGTGAAAGTGTGTCAGCAATCACGTTTTCAACTCCTTTTTTATGCTGGATGTTCAAATTAAAACCTTGACAAATCAATGCCCAACGCATGAGCCTGTGATTTGCGTTTGACATACGTTGAAGAAAAACCAAGGGATTATGATCAGTATACACGGTAATCGGTTGTATGCTGGACCCAATGTATATTTCAAAATGTTGAATGGCCAATAATAACGCAAGAGCTTCCTTTTCTATGGTACTATAGTTCAGTTGGTGTTTGAGAAATTTCTTGGAAAAAAAACTAATCGGATGTTCGATTCCAGCATCATCCGCCTGAATTAACACTGCACCAGCGCCCATGCCACTGGCATCAACTTCCAACTTAAATGCACGGTCAAAGCGAGGGGCAGAAAGTACAGGTGCGCTACACAACAAAGTTTTCAAAGCCTCAAAGGCAAACTGGAATGCAGAAGTCCATTCAAAAGAAACCCCTTTTCGGATTAACCCTGTAAGAGGATTAGCCACATCTGAAAAGTTTCGACGGAAATTTCTATAGTAACCAGTCATAGCTAAAAAACGCCTAAGCGCTCTCTTCGTCATAGGTACAGGAAAATCCAAAATAACTTGAATTTTGGAGCCAAGTGGTCGAACTTTTCCATTCCCAACCTCTTTCCCCAGATAACTTACAGTTGCACAAGCAAATTCGCAGAGATTGGCCTCTTTCAAGCGTGCAAAAACACAGTTCAACAGATGGCCTCTCTGTTATATCTGACTATTAAAATGTCATATTTCTCAACCAACATTATAAAACCATGTCAAAATGAAGAGACACACTCATAACATGTATTGTGGGGTAACGTTAAACAGGCTGATTGTGAGCACGTGACAGTTAAAACATTAAGATTATTTTAACTTAATTAAAATGGAAAAACAATGAGTAATTAACAAGCTTTCACAACGAACGTGCTACAGTTTATTGTGCTGTCAATAATTCAACACAGGCTTATCATGCTAACAATTCATTTTACAGCATTAGAGGCTAATATATGATGGCTATGCATTCAAGAATATTTAGCAAATCACGATCACTTCAGCTACGTTAACTTTCCAATGAAATACATCACAATTGTTTTTAATGTTAAACAAATAAAAATGTATTGTACATTTACAAAATAAAATAATGAACATACCTGGACAACGACGTACAGTGAATTGTTGGGTCACTCCTCCTTTTTTAATTAGTAACGATGGTAACAACAGTCAAAGGTCATTTGATGATGACACACCAGACAAACGAGACTGTCGTAATTTCTAAGGCTGCTAGAGGGCGCTTGATTTCAAAACGTAATAATAGGTCGTAAGCTGCTTGCACAAACGACCTATGGGATCGTTTTTCGGACCGTAAAGGTCGTTGTCACTATCCTCAAATACCCCTTACAAAAATGTCCTGTGGTATTCCATGTGATAAAACATCAAAAGTACCACATAAAACTAGTGTGGTAATTGTGTAGTACTGTGTTGTTTTTTGGGACATTTTACCACAGGATTTTGTTGTACGGTATGTAATATTCCTGTAATATTCTTGTGGTAATGTGTAGTATTATCTTTATATTTCTGTAATATTTACCACAGGATTTTGTTGTACTGTATGTAATATTCGTGTGGTAATGCATGGTATTACATTCATATTTCTGTAGTATTTACCACATGATTTTGTTGTACTGTATGTAATATTCTTGAGGTACTGTGTGGTATTACTTTCACAGTATTTACAACAGGGATTTGTGTTGTACAGTATGTAATATTGCTGTAATAGTCTTGTGGTACTTCAGTCATATTTCTGCAGTGATACTAGGAATTTCCTGCAGTATTCCGTGGTATTCCTAAATTATTCCTTTAAAGTTAGGGTAGCATTCTATGGTTTTCCTGCAAGAAAAGTGTTGTTTGTCCATGATAAACCTGTGGTATTACTTACATACTTCTCATAATCTGAAAATATACGTAGTAAACATGCAAGACAAGACTTGTGGTCACAAGTTGATATACAGGGCCTCATTTATAAAGTGTGCACATGCACAAATTTGATCTTAGAGTGTACACTAAAATTCATATTCATAAAAACGGCCTTAAACATGGAAGCAGATGTACACACTTTTGCTTATTCAAGTGCAGCAGGTTTTTGGAAATCTAAGCTATTCTTGCAGCTTGCTATTTTAAAGTAAAGGATTTTGATGTTGACTGGTGCTATTTTAAACGTTAATGACATTAATTAGGGTTCATTTACAAGGCAGTGGCATTTTATAAATGAACCCCAGAAGGTAAATTACTACAGGAGGTCATGTTAGAATGTGACATACCATAGACACTTGTGGTATTACAGTTCAACACATTTTATTCACAACACCATCACATCTTTATACCCTACAAACTATGGTGAAAGCACAATGACATGAAACAAAATTAGTACATCATGCGGCTGCTAAGCTTGCGCTCATTTGAGAGTTTGTTGCGAGCTGCTTCATTTAAGGATCTTGTATCCACATCAGGGTAAGCACATCTCACCTTTCCTGCAAGGGAAAGTTGGACAGCTTAGTAGTGATGGAAATTTTTATTCTTTCAAGAGATTCATTCATTTTCAGTTTGTTCACCAAAATGATTCGTTCACTGACCATTTCTATATACGACATAAAACGTTAACATAACCCTTACGAAAATTAACCATGGTTTTACTGTAGTAAAACTGTAGTTAACCATGACTGTAGTACCCGTTGTTTTTTGGTGCAAACCATGGTTTTAAAAAACCATGGTTCTGATACCATGGTTTTACCACAGTTATATTGTAGTAATAATATAGTAAAACTGTAATAAACTATGACTGTAGTACCCGTGGTTTTTTGGTGCGAACTGTGGTTTTTAAAAAACCATGGTTCTGATACCATGGTTTTACTACAGTTATATTGTAGTAATACTATAGTACAACTGTAGTAAACCATGACTGTAGTAACCATGGTTTTTTGGTGCGAACCATGGTTTTAAAAACCATGGTTCAAGTACCACAAATTAACTATGGTTGTAATACCATAGTTTAACCATGGTTTTACTAAAGTACCTCAAATTACATTTAAGCCTAGTTATTCAACAAACATCTACAAAATAAAAACAGAATGACAAGTTACTATTCTATGATACAGGCTTTATTATAGCAGTTGCATCATCTGAAAGAAAATTTTGTTGTCACATGACAAAATGATTCAGAACTATGAAATATAACTTTATTTAAAAAATAGTGATAAAGCACTGCAGTGGTAGAGATGATTTTCTGCTAATTCACAAAATAAAAATAGCAAATTGTTTCACTGTAATAATGCATTATCTCTATAGAAATTAATTACATGTTGTACAAATAAACATGACTTAGTGTTCACACACAACATTATACCGCCGACCTCTTTAACAATATCTTATGTAGGGCTGCATGCAACTAACAATTTTTTTTAATAATTAATTTATCTGTAGATTTGTTTTTGTAATATTAGTAATTGGATGACAAAAATAAATAAATAAATAAAAATATATACATTATTTTTTAATTAAAATAATTTTAATCCATTATTTTAAAGAATGTCATTTCACATACTTCCTATGAAAACAAATATAATTAATGTATCTATGTGTCATGAATCTAGTCTGCACTTCCATTCACCCTCCACTAGAGGTCACCCGCTCACCACATGGACTTGCACACCACACATCACATGGACTCCAATTCCCATCATCCAACACTGATCACAGCTGTCACCAATCACTCATTTCATCAATCACACGCACACCTGATCCCACGCACACACTAATCACACACACTATTTCAACCCTGGACATTCTCTCCCACGTTGCCAAGTATTGTTTGCGTTTACTGCTCTCATAGCTGTAGCAACTCTCTGAGCCCCTATTAGTTTCCCTAGTGTTCCCCTGCCTGCCTGTCTTGGATTGTTTTCCCGTGTTTATTCTAGCCCGTGTTCCCTGGATTATCTCTCTGCCTTGCCCTCTGGATTCTGTTCGCCGATCGTCGACCTTTGCTTGCCCTAGGATTACTCTTTGTCTTGTCTCTGCCATACCTGTTTGCCATTGCTCGACCCTGCCTGTATGTATGACCATGCCTATGAATAAAAGCTTGCAGATGGATCCGCATGACTCACGTCTCGTCAGCCTCGTTACAGAATACTCGGAGCCACGAGGATCCAGCGGCTATTTTAGGGAACCCTGGCCAGGTATGGACCCTGTCGACCAGCTACTAGGTCTACGGCAAGGAGATCAATCCATTGAGGATTATGTTCAGCAGTTCTGTGAGGTAATCTATCAAGTTCCTCTATATGACGAAACATTGTTTAAAGATTTATTCCGTTTTGGACTCAACGAACCAGTTAAATCACGGTTACCTGGAGCGGAAGTTAATGTCCGATTGAGGGACTTTATAGATTATGCTTTGCTGTGTGCTGATTCGATGTTTACTGTGGGTGTCGCGGAAGAGGAACGCGACAGCGTGTCTGTGACTGAAATGGCAGACGTACCAGCGTGCGCTCCCGAAATAGCAGTGACACTGGAGCCCGTTCACAAAATGGCGGCCACAACAACATCCCGTCATGTCATTGCTGCCATTCACGAATCAAGTCAAGTCACTGCTAATCGTCACGAATCAACCCAAGACACAGCTGATCTTCCAGAGTCACAGCCCGTCACGGCTGCTCGTCCAGAGTCACAGCAGCACGTCTCAGCTGTTCATGCCTCAGCTGCTCATCCAGAGTCACAGCGGCACGTCACAGCTGCTCGTCCAGAGTCACAGCATCACGTCACAGCTGCTCGTCCAGAGTCACAGCATCACGTCACAGCTGCTCGTCCAGAGTCACAGCATCACGTCACAGCTGCTCGTCCAGAGTCACAGCATCACGTCACAGCTGCTCGTCCAGAGTCACAGCATCACGTCACAGCTGCTCGTCCAGAGTCACAGCATCACGTCACAGCTGCTCGTCCAGAGTCACAGCATCACGTCACAGCTGCTCGTCCAGAGTCACAGCGGCACGTCACAGCTGCTCGTCCAGAGTCACAGCGGCACGTCACAGCGGCACGTCACAGCTGCTCGTCCAGAGTCACAGCGGCACGTCACAGCTGCTCGTCCAGAGTCACAGCGGCACGTCTCATCTGTTCGTCCAGAGTCACAGCGGCACGTCTCATCTGTTCGTCCAGAGTCACTTCACGTCTCAGCTGATCTCCTAGAGTCTCGTCACATTACAGCTAGTCATCCAGAGTCACGTCATGAGTCAAGTCACGTCCGGGCTGACACACCCAAATCATCAAGGTCAGTCTTCCACTATCCCAATTTGATGTCTAGTTTGAGGGATGTACCGCTGGTGTCTGCACGCACGGCTGGTATCCCCAAACCAACTCACTCTAACCCTCCTGTTATTATGCATATTCCCCTGTCCGAGGCACTTCCCCTGATGGGAATCGCTTTGTGTTGCGTTTGGGCTGCATACACCACCGCAGAACTGCCCGAGGTGGCGGCACACGCTGCAGAACCTCCAGAAGCGGCGGGGCTCGCCTCAGCCCCTGGTATGGTGGTGGCGCCCTGCAATGTTCTCTCGGTCTGTCGAGTTGCGGTCGAGGAGACTGTTACCGTTGTAGAACCTCCAGAGGTGGAGGCAACCGCTGCAGAACCTCCGGAGGTGTCAGTGGTTTCCACTCACCAACTCTCGTCTTGCTCTGCCACGGCCACGGAGGCCGTCCTTGATTCCTCGTCCTGTCCTGTCGCAGCCAGAAGGGCTGTTCCTGAACTCGCGTTCTGTCCTGTCACGGCTATGGAGGCCGTCAATGAACTCACGTTCTGTCCTGTCGCAGCAAGAAGGGCTGTTCCTGAACTCACGTTCTGTCCTGTCAGGGCTATGGAGGCCGTCGATGAACTTTCTGTGTTCCCTGCCTCGGCCCTTGGGTCCGTGCATGTTCTCTCTCCTCTTTATGTCTCCATTCTCCCTAGGTCCCAGGCTCTGCTGTGGGTTCCTGATCCGTCGTTGTGGGCTCCTGCTCTATCTGCTCCACCGTGGTGGTCTTCTGCTCCACTTGTTTCGTTTGCTCCGCTGTGGTGGTCCACTATCTGGCTCTGGTGGTCTTCTGGTCCGCCCTGGTGGGCTCAAGTCCCGTCTGGTCCGCCCTGGTGGGCTCAAGTCCCGTCTGGTCCGTCCACTCTGCCCTGGCTTCCTGCTCTACCTCGGTCCCAGATCACTCCGCTTCCACAAGGACCTGGCCCTCCATCCCTCCCCCTGTTCCGCCTCCGCTCCACCTCCCTCCTGATTATAGACTGTGTGGAGCATCTGGAAGCCGCTCTTTGAGGGGGGGCTCTGTCATGAATCTAGTCTGCACTTCCATTCACCCTCCACTAGAGGTCACCCGCTCACCACATGGACTTGCACACCACACATCACATGGACTCCAATTCCCATCATCCAACACTGATCACAGCTGTCACCAATCACTCATTTCATCAATCACACGCACACCTGATCCCACGCACACACTAAGCACACACACTATTTCAACCCTGGACATTCTCTCCCACGTTGCCGAGTATTGTTTGCGTTTACTGCTCTCATAGCTGTAGCAACTCTCTGAGCCCCTGTTAGTTTCCCTAGTGTTCCCCTGCCTGTCTTGGATTGTTTTCCCGTGTTTATTCTAGCCCGTGTTCTCTGGATTATCTCTCTGCCTTGCCCTCTGGATTCTGTTCGCCGATCGTCGACCTTTGCTTGCCCTAGGATTACTCTTTGTCATGTCTCTGCCATACCTGTTTGCCATTGCACGACCCTGCCTGTATTTATGACCATGCCTATGAATAAAAGCTTGCAGATGGATCCGCATGACTCACGTCTCGTCAGCCTCGTTACACTATGTAGGCTCTGCTGTACATTATAAGCAATAAAGTGTTAAAATACAAACATTACATTCTAAACCTAAAAACAACAGATTGCTTGTTATTTTGAAACAGAATTTAAAACAATTTGAACAAAAAAAACACAATGTTAACTGGTACGAGGAACAAACACAATCATTCGTCTGAACAGAGTAATTATATTATGTTATATTAATGGACAATTCCAACAATAGTGCCTTTACTGTTACTGCTCTCATAAATATGATTACTTGTGTTACATGTAGGGTTTTAAACCTACACTTAATTTATAACAAAAAATATTCGAGCAAAATGTGTATTTTAGTCAGAATTATGAGCGGTCTGTTTGTTTTGATGCACTATACAAATTTGTTGATTATTTTCATTATCGATTAGTTGTTGCAGCCAGGCCTAGTTTTATACAACCTGTAAACACAAGCCCAACACAGGCAGATGTGTGCAGTCCATAGCATTAACAACCTTGATTACAATATCAATAAAGGTAAAAAAGGTTATTTCAGTGGAAAAGTTTTACACATACTACAAAATACATTCACAAGAAATGAGAAGTACTTTTAGGAATGTTTAAAATTATATCAACTCACATGAGAAGATTTCAGTCATTTCAGACCTAAAGCAAGCTGATTTATTCTACATCGAGTCACCTCATGGGGGCCGATGAAGGCCAGATGAATCCTCCACACTTTTACTTGGTGAAGGAAATGCCCCTATTTAGTATGTCAGTATGAAGTCTATCATATAGTCCAGTAGGTTACAGTCCACCTTTGGTTTGGTTGTCTTGATCTTCACCCCATATGGTCTCAGGACCTAAAAATGAGAATATATACACAATATTAATAAACAGCTTGCTGGAATACTCAGTTGTTATTGGTCAGTTGCACACTCATCTACACTCTTAAAAAAAGGTGCCAGAAAGAACCAAAAAGGGGGTTTCGCGGTGATGTCACAGAGAACCTTTTTTGGCAGGTTAATGTCAGTACCTCATCATCCACTACTATGCCCTTTTTCATCCCGTGGAAACTGCCACTGGTGGTTCAAAGAGTTCCCGCTTTCACAGTCCTTCTGATGAACGGTTGAGGCTGGGTACATAGGATCCTGTAAAAAATACAAAAAAAAACAACCTTTCATTAGTTTCTTAATTTTAATAGGTTTAGCACAGGTATAATGATGCAAAATGACAAACAACGATAATGGAAAGGTATTTTTAAGCTGAAGAGCAGTCAGAATAGAAACAAAATCAAAGCAAGTCAAAGTATTTTGGAAGTTCATGCATCCATCTATTCACTCTCCAAACCACTTATCCTCTCTAAGGTCTTGGGGGCTGAAGCCTATCCCAGCATCTTGGGCCACAAATCCATCCAAGTAATGGTATTTAAGCAATATAGTAACAATTGCTATACAGTAACTGTCAAGATTTTGGAAACACTACAGTGTTTTTGGGAAAAAAAATCTCTTCTGCTCACCAAGTCTGCATTTATTTTATCAAGAATACAGAGAAAATAGTAATATTGCAAAATATAATTACAAGTTAAAAAGAACTGTTGTCTATTTTAATATATTGTAAATTGTAATTTATTCCTGTGATCAAAGCTGAATTTTCAGCATCATTACTCCAGTCTTCAGGGTCGCATGGTCCTTCAGAAATCATTCTAAGATGCTGATTTGCTGCTCAAGAACATTTCTTATTATTAAAACAGTTGAAAACAGTTTTTGCTTCTTAACATTTTTGTGGAAACGGTGATACCTTTTTCAGGATTCTTTTGATGAATAGAAAGTACAATTAACAACATTTATTAAATGTATTAAACAATTTAGTAAATAGAAATCTTTTCCAACATTATAAATGTCTTCACTGTTACTTCTGGTAAATGTAATGCACCCTTGATTAATAAAAATATTAATTTCTTTCTTTTCTTACCACAAATGTTTGAACGGTATTGTTCGCATAAAAATGTTAAGCAACAAAAACTGTTTTCAACAAAGGTAGTAATCAGAAATGTTTCTTGAGCAGCAAATCAGCATCTTGGAATGATTTCTGAAGGATCATGTGACACTGAAGACTGGAGTAATGATGCTGAAAATTCAGCTTTGATCACAGAAACAAAATTACATTTTAAAATATATTCACATATTTCTGTTTTTACTGTATTTTTGATCAAGTGAATGCAGTAGTGGTGAGCAGAAGACTTACTTAAAAAACACATTTAAAAAACATTTTTAAAAAATCATACCAACCTCTAACTTTTGAACAGTAGTGTCCTACCTTTGAGGTTTTACTTACTAGTCACATGGTTCATAGCGACTTAGAGATGTTGTCTGACAGGAGACTCTGCGCTCCTCTGCTGTACGGCCATCATAATCTGGAAACATAATATGCAATTTATCACAGAGCCAACGATATTTAGCTTTATTTAAAGGAAGCAAGCTAGAGCAGAAGTGAAATGCAGAAAAGAAAACGGTACATACACACACACATACACAAACAATTTCTTAAAATAAAATTATTAACGTTCATGTATTTAGGTTTGTCATTACTGTCACGGTTCATAGATCCAATGTCTCTCTCTAGTCTCGTGCTTTGTTGTTTACATGTGTGTGAGTGGGTGTGTCCGGATCGTTACCGTTGATCAGTATCCAGCTGCTATCACTCTTCATCACCAGCTGCCACTCATCTCACCTCCTATAAATACTTACCACCTTCTCATCTCCTTTGTCAGATCGTTTCATGAAGTCTATGTTGTCTGATCCTGTTTCCGTGCCTCGTGTCCCGTCTTCAGTTCCTGTGTTCCGGTTTCACGTCTTGTTGGATCGTCTATGTGTCTGGTTCCCGTCATCCGTCATCAGAGCACGCTGCACTTCATCCATCACGCCACGTCTGACCATCAAAGTCCCTGTGCCACCGCCTGCTTCACCCGGATCTATTATCATCATCATCATCATCATCTGTTCTGACTTTAAATAAAGAGTTTTACTTGCAATTGTATCCTCGTTTCTGACGTAACAATTACCTGTCAAAACCTTTCTTTAATGAACTGTAATATAACAGATGCATGGTGATATAAGAAAATATGTTGTGAAAAAAAAATGCATATAAATGCATATTTCTTCTATGCTCACCTGTGTTTCCTGCATTTCTGTCAGCAGCTCCCTTCCGAAATTTGAAATCTTGGAGCTTCTCTTCCTTTGTAGAAAGATTATATTATCACTCCTGAAACCACAGAACAATTTTTTTTATTTTTATTATTTATCAATATTTGTTTACCATGAAAGATCAAAGCACTTTTGAACTAATGTTAGATTCAGTTCATTCGTGCTTCTGTAAGAGACGTCACCCATTAACAGTACAGCGCATATTTTAGGTTAAATAAGTTAGACAACTTCCAATAAACCATTGACAAACTGACAGCAAACCCTTTACAAAGCTATCAAAAAGACAAAGATGTGATTAAAAGCCCAAACTTTCATAAATAAGAGCTCAAGCTTCAGAGTTAGCCTAACATACCTCGTCTGAAAACAGATGCTAGCGGACTTTTTCGAAGACTGTAAAACATTTCTGTGAAGTAAATATTCAACAGAAACATGTCAGTTACACATAAGAAAGTGTCTGGAACAGTTGTATGTGATATTTGTGTGATTTTAGGGACTAAACTCACCTGAAAGCAGTGAAAACAGCAGCGAGAGACGGAGATTTACTGTTTGTCAGTGACAGTGTGCACCGTTTCCATGGCAACTCCCTCCGCTGCAGCGTTTGAATGAGCGCGCGAATTCAGCGCGCGCGCCTATTTAAACACTTCACAGTCATGCAGCATTCACTAACCTCTTAAAATCTTTATTTAAATCGCGAATTTAAAACTCATTTTGTAGTTCTACAACCAATACAATACATTGGTGCAAAATGTATGATAGTGGGATAAAATAAAAAATAA
Organism: Onychostoma macrolepis; assembly: GCF_012432095.1. Classification (NCBI taxonomy): domain Eukaryota; kingdom Metazoa; phylum Chordata; class Actinopteri; order Cypriniformes; family Cyprinidae; genus Onychostoma; species Onychostoma macrolepis. Next base: position 44,658,305 of record NC_081159.1, on the reverse strand, counting down.
ATTAAAAAAATATATATTTTAAGATTTGTATCACTCAGCCTTTTTATTTCATTTTAAAACATGATTTTTATACTAAACTTTGCTTTTGCTAAATAACTAGCCTAATACATTTTTTGAGTCATGCAAAACAGCATTAAAATAGGAGTAAAAAGTATAAAAGGACTGATCTACTGGTCTTTTTTAATAAAAAAAAAAAACACCACATTAATTAATTATGATTATTTTATTGAGCCCTATTTTTTTAAGAGTAAGAAATTACTAAATCTGTAGTTAATACTGTTGAAAAACCATGGGTTATTTTGTAATGGTTCTACTGCAAATGCTGTGGTAAACCATAGTTCATTTTGCAATTACTATGGTTTTCTACAAAAAACTAGATAAATCATGGTTACTGCAGTAAAACCATGATTAATTTCATAGTTACTACGGTTTTACTACTAAAACCATAGTTAAACCATGGTTTATTATGTAGTTACTGTGGTTTTACTACAAAAACCATAGTTTAACTATGGTTACTGTGGTAAAACCATGGTTCATTTTGTAGTTACTATGGTTTTACTACAAAAACCATAGTTAAACCATGGTTACTACAAAAAAACCATGGTTAATTTTCGTAAGGGAACGTTGTCGCATGGTCCTCTTTTAGTCATATAATAACGTTCCCAATATGACTTTAGAATAACGTTCTGTATTAGTCTATGGTCACATAGCAACGTTACAAAGAGGACAATTGGGACGTTAACAGAACGTTTCCCATATGGTCCTCTTTTAGTATATAATAATGTTCCAAATATGCAGGGGCGCCGTAAGGGGGGGCAGGAGTTAGGACGATTCCAAGGGCCCCCCGAGGGGGAAACGTGATTTCTACCGAGGGGAACGCTAGAGCCCTGTATTTCAGCTGACTTTTTTACGCCTCTAGGGCCGGCCTTCGGGCCAATTTTCACGTCATAGTTCAGACGCTGGCCGGGCCTCGGGCCTGTTTTAGGCTTCTCCTTATTTTTATATTTTAGACATCCATCAATTAGTGATGAAAAAAATTCCTGCGCTGGTGGAAACAACACGAGACCGTGCCGCGACTGTGAAGAGCGTCTCGACGGTGTTTAGAGTCCCGCATCAGCAGAGCGCGCCGTCAGCGCAGCTGAAGAGTTCTGCTTCAAATACACGCAATACGCTGAAGCTTGCTGCAAAGCCCCAGCAAAAGTAATTACCTTGAATGTGTCCGGGGGAAATATCTACGACGGACGGATGAACGTGTGGACCAGCTTTCACAGCGGATTTCCAGTCTTCAGGACGATGTGACATCTTCCATACACTCTCCACATCAGACCTGTGCAGCCGTGGACTACGACATCGCAGCATGCCATCGCCAGCCTGGCTTGGATGATCATCATCGCCTTCGAGACTGTTGCTGTAATGCACATCACACACAGAGAGGTCGACAACACCCTCGGGATAACTGCTGTTCTCCAAGACACCACCATGTCTACTCCGAACATGATCAGTCACCCGCAATTGATGACTTTTCCTGCAAAAGACATTGTAGCTATTCTAATTTTTCCCGTAGTCGTGAGTCTCACACTCCTCACACCACACAATCTGATGAATACACCCCCGACAGATATCATCATGGAGACTCCAGATCTGGCCGCTCGCCTTCACGGGAGCGCCGGCCTGATCTCGACCGTGAACATGGAACCCGTTATGCTCGCTCACCCTCACCCAATCCACAGTACAGACATTCCAGTTATCGCAGACATAGCTCTCCATCGCCACCCCCCCATTCCTATAGTTCACCAAGGTATTACACCTCCCCCACACGACATGTACACTTCTCTCAGTCTCACAGAGGGAAAGCGCCTTTCTCGCCACATCGGGGAAACGAGTAGAAGCTGTCATTGGGGACCAAATGCCAGCTTCATCCCCAATAATGGTCCACTCTGATACAGTTGGTTATAACTCTACTCCACCCACACCTTTTATTCAAATTGCACTGGCCGGTACTGAACTCCATGCTTTGGTGGATACAGGGTCAGGCCTATCTCTCATTACAGATGACTGTCGTAGATCCATTCCAGCTTTGTCTACTCAGTCTATCAGCAAGTCGTTTGTGTTAGTGTCATCAGTTACTGGACAGCTACTGGATATACTGGGCTCTGTGACAGCTCCCGTACATATTGGAGATGTCACATTTTCTCATGTATTCCATGTAGTACGCACTGCTACACATCCTGTTCTCATAGGATGGGATTTCCTAATTGAGCACAATGTTAACGTTGACATACCACACTCACGTTTGCAACTATACAACACTTCAGTGCCTCTTTCACCACCCCAGTCACTGATTCCAGTACAAAGTTCTACATTTACATTTTACATTTACATTTATGCATTTAGCAGACGCTTTTATCCAAAGCGACTTACATTGCATTCAAGTTACAGTTTTTACATTTTATCAGCTCTTGCTTTCCCTGGGAATCGAACCCATGATCTTAGCGTTGCTAGCGCCATGCTCTACTATTTGAGCTACAGGAAAGCTGTACCGAAAGTTCTGCTGTCACTGTCGCTCAGGTGACTGTCCCGCCTATGTCAGAGATGGTAATCCCAATTTCTGTCAGAGATAATGGCGCAGCGAATCCTTTCACTGACACGTATGTGGGTATACTGGAACCACAGCCTCCTCCAGTTGTGGCCTTAGGTGTCGCTCGAACACTGACCTCAGTTCAAAAAGGGAGGGGCATGGTTCGAGTTGTTAACCCGACTAACGACCAGTTTTCTCTTGACGCTGGATGGCCATTAGGTCAGATTTTCTCAGTCACTGGCAATACGCATGATGAGTATGCGTTAGTCTCAGCTGTGACTACTCCTACAGAAGTTGTCCATCCAATGCCTGAAGTGCATTTGGAGGATACACAGATAAATGCTGACGAACGGGCACAGCTCAAGAGCCTGTTGACAGAGTTCGCTGACATTTTTAGCTCTCATTCTCGTGACTATGGCAAAACTAATTTGATCACGCATAGCATTAACACTGGTGACGCAGCTCCGATAAAATTGCGCCCGTATAGAACATCACCAGCTACTCAGGCAGTACTGCAACAAGAGGTGTCAAAGCTCTTGGACCAAAGTGTCATTGAGGTGTCTCATAGTCCATGGTCAGCTCCGGTTGTGCTTGTTCGGAAAAAGGATGGCACACACCGGTTCTGCGTAGATTACAGACGCCTCAATGATGTTACAATTAAAGATTCTCACCCTCTTCCTCGGGTGGATGATACCCTTGACAGGCTTTCTGGAGCCAGAGTGTTTAGCACCATTGATTTGACTGCTGGTTACTGGCAAATACCACTTAACCCAAATGACAAAGAAAAGACTGCTTTCTCCACTGGTACTGGGCTATATCACTTCCGTATGATGCCAATGGGCATCTCCAATGCACCGCCCAGTTTCCAGCGCTTAATGGAACTTGTGCTTCGGGGTCTGCACTGGAGCGTTTGTTTGATCTACTTAGACGATATTATCGTCTACAGTGCAGATTTCCCGAAACACTTAAAACACTTACGTGAAGTTTTCCAGCGTTTTCGTACAGCTGGTCTAAAACTTAAGCCATCCAAGTGCCATCTAGCATGCTCCTCTGTTACTTTTCTAGGTCACCGTGTTTCCAGTGCCGGTGTTGAGCCAGACCCATCTAACATAGATAAAGTTAAGACATGGCCAATCCCAACATCAGCCACACAGGTCAGGGCTTTTCTGGGTCTGTGTTCCTATTATCGTCGGTTCATTAGACACTTTGCACGCACGGCTGAACCCTTGTACCATCTTACACAGAAGGGAGTATCATTCTCCTGGTCAGCAGAAGCAAATGAAGCTTTCAATGTACTGAAACAGGCGCTGACTTCATCGCCAATTGTGGCTTTTCCAAATCTTTTAGCCCCTTTCCTTCTCTACACAGATGCTTCCCTTCATTCAGTGGGCTCTGTTCTTTCACAACAGGTGGAAGGAAAAGAGCATGTCATTGCATACGCCAGTCATGTGCTGTCTGCTTCAGAAAGAAAATGGTCTACTTTCGATCGAGAACTGTATGCCATTGTGTGGTCAGTTCGCCACTTTCGACACTATCTTGCTTGTCACCCGTTCACTATAATTACGGATCACAAGCCTCTGGTTGGTCTTAAGAAACTTCCTTTAGATCATGATCCTACAGGTAGACGAGCTCGTTGGGCCATAGAATTGGACCTTTATGATTGGCATGTCATTCATCGTGAGGGAGCTAAACACCTTAATGCAGACGCCATGTCTAGGCGGCCAGACACTAATCCTGTGGAATCTGAAAGTTGCTCTCAGGGTGATGTGTCCACCGTTTCAGTAGCAACTCAGACCACATCAATACCTTTGCAAGCAAAACCAGTGTCAGCACACACCCAAACATTGCCAATGAACAAAAATGTTCTGCCGCCCATGCCTGTTCCAAGTCACACCACATCAAATCTCGTTGTAATCCAAAGTGATTGGAATGTAATGGAAAAACAATGGTCAGATCCAGATTTGGTTGTTGTTTTCTCTTGGATAGAAACAGGGCGTAGACCACCCTTATGGAGGCTACGTGATGCTTCCCCATATCTCAGAAAACTGTGGACACAGTTTAGTCGCCTCATCATTCACAATGGGGTGTTATGCAGACACTTTCGCAACTCTTTTGGTGAAAATGCCTTGCAAGTGGTCATTCCTACATCGTTGATTCCTGAAATACTAAGTCATGTCCATGGACACCCATCAGTGGGTCATTATGGTCTGGCCAAAACGTTGGACAGAGCTATGCGGTCCTTTTACTGGCCTTATATGTCTTCAGACATTGCCAAACATTGTTCCCAATGTACGGCTTGCCAGTCACGGCGTTCTCCTGTGCCCCGACCACAGGCGCCTCTCATTCCTATCTCTCCTGACCGTCCATTTCAAATAACATGTTATGTATGACATAACAGAGTTGCCTATTTCAACGAAGGGTAACCGCTATGTACTCGTAATGATGGATCTGTACACCAAGTTTGTCAATCTCTATCCATTAAAAGATCAGACAGCTGACTCAGTGGCAGGTTGCATCTTTGACCACTACATTCCACAGCATGGTGTCCCTGAGGCCCTACACTCGGATCAGGGCAGACAATTTGAATCTGACCTCATAAAGCACCTTTGTAACTTGTTGTCAATCAAGAAGCTCCGTACGTCCCCTTATCATGCTCAGTGTGATGGAGCTGTTGAGCACTTTAATCGCAATCTAAAAGATGAACTTTCCAAACATCTTTTTGACTCTGGTACGGAGTGGGATGAGCACCTCCCGCAGGTTGCATTGGCTTATAACACCACTACGCACACTAGCACAGGACTGACACCATTCTTTCTGGCTCATGGCCGGGAAGCCCGCGTTCCCTTAGACACACTACTTCAGGACAATAATGCTTCCAGTTCAGCAACAGCGGGCACACCAGCAGCATATGCTAACACATTGCGCAAGAGACTGGCCTGTGCTTATCGTTCTGCAACTGCTTTTCGAGACAAGGCTCAAGACCAACAACGCCTGAACTATGATCGTCATTTGAAATACACTCCGTATAACAGTGGTGACTTGGTTTTAGTGGATGATCCTGCCCACCGCCACAACAAACTGTATCCACGTTGGGTGGGCCCATATGAGGTTTTGCAACCAATATGCCCCTTTGGTAGTTCCACCCCTGTTAATTTTGAAGTTCGGGATGTATCTAGACCTCATGCGAAAGCAAAGGTCATTCATTACAATCGCATGAAACCGTACATCACTGACCCGAGGAACACCCATACCCTTACCTCCCCTTCCTCCCCTGTCCAGCCGAACACTCTGAACACTTTGTCTGGACTCCTCCCACCCCACATTACACCTGTGCCACCGGGACTCCCCACACCTCAGGTTCCGTTAGGACCACCACCGTTGCCTCAGTTACATCCTCACCCCCAATTGCAACCACCTGGAATCCTACAATCTTCCAGCCCTATGGAAAATGTGCAGGGCCCGGACTCTGGACTGTTGCTTCCAACATTGGGCGCACCTGAAGCTGGACTGTCTACAGGTGTTTCTGAATCACCTGATACTCCAGTGTCCACTCGGAATGTGCTTCCCAGGACACGTCAATTGCCTTACCATTTGAGGGATTTTGCACTTTACTGATTTGCTAAACGTTCTCTGTGCTTGGTTCATTTTTTTTATATACAGGGTTAATACATGTAATCATAGGAATCTTGATTCAGAGTTTCTTGATATACTGATTCCTTATGGGCCAATGTGATTTATGTTGCATTATTGTTAATCGTGTTTTTGTAAGTTTTGGCCCTTTTGATACTGATTTTGTGTAATATATTGTTTTGAATGTTATAGAGGTATACATTTTCTTTCGTGCCATATAAGTATACGGGTTGTGTTATAGAAATGAGGACATTTCTTGTTGGGTAAGGGAGTATTATGTAGGGAGTAAAATTTAAGGTTAAATTGAATGTTCTATAACTTTAAATAATATTTAGAGGTAATATCGCGAGAACAGAGACCCGCGATTAGGATCGTGGAAGAGGAGGGTTTGAGCGCAGTGGAGAGAGAGAGAGGAGGAGAGAGGACGCGCACTGTGTAATCAGATGTGGCTAATCGTGATGTTCACTTCTTTATGTTTAATAAATCAAGTGTTATGATCTGCCGAGCTCCCTGTCGGTGTCCTCCTTGCAACAAAGCCAAGAACCCACGAGCCAGCGCGTGGTAAGAACTGTGAAGCTTGTACATATAAACTACACGCATTACATTTTCTTTGATTAGAAACGAACACCGTACTGCAGTGAATGCAATGTTTTCATACTGTGCCCTTTTCTGTGCTTTCCAGACCCTGCCATGTACCCTGCCCTCTTCATACAGGCTGTCATGATGTCATCTCAGAAGGTAGGCTCATCTTGCAAAAAGGTTTTTCAAATTTGCAGCAGCATATTGCTGACAGGCCAGAAAAAGGGATCAATGTCAGGTTATAATGTGATATGCCTGCATTTATTTGATCCAAAGTAGAGCAAAAACAGTAACATTTTTATATTTTTACTGTTTAGAATAACTTTTCTATTTGAATATATTGTAAAATGTAATTTATTCCTGTGATTTCAAAGCTGGACTTTTAGCATCATTACTCCAGTCACACGATCCTTTAGAAATCCTTCTAATATTCTCATTTGCTGCTCAAAACACATTTATTATTATCATGTTGACAACATCAGAGTAGATTTTTTTTCTTCTTTGATGAATAGAAAGTTTAGAAGAACAGCATTTATCTAAAACATATCTTTTGCAACATTATAAATGTATATCATCACTTTTGATCAGTTTGAAGCATCTTCTATATTTCTATAATTTATTCCAAAAAAAACTACTCTGGAGGCCCCTCAGGACAGACATGGACAGGAAGACAGGACGGGGACCTCCAGAGCGGAACAGACAGAACGAGCCAAGGCAGAGCTGGAAGCTCTGGAGGCCACGGCAGGTGGTCTTCGTGGCCGTGGCCCCCTCCCTCGGCCCGGCCACTACAGCCGGAACCTTTCTACCCCCCCCAAAAAAAATTCCATGGGGCAGCTAGGGGGTATCAGGAGCACTCCGGGGCCAAACAGACAGGACAGGACAGCCCACCAGGGCTCAACACACAGAACAAGACAGCCCACAGGAACAGGAAGCCCTCCTGGGCTAGCTTGGAAGCTGAGGCTTCTTCTGGGCATGACAAGGAGTCAGGGGCCCTCACAGGATTTCAAAAAATTTCCACGCCCCGGCTCTTAATGCTTTGTGTTTCCTTCTTAAGCATCAGAAAATGTTTTCATCTTTTTGTAATAGCTGTGTATGAGTCCCTCAGTTGTCCTCAGTGTGAAAAGATGGATCTCAAAATCATACAGTCACTGCTGGAAAGAGCTCACATATGCAGAAGATGCTGGAAAACAAAGACTGTGCAGGAGCTTGAGGATTTTTCTGAAGAACAGCAGGCAGTTGAACTGCTCAAGACAAAAAAGGGACTGATGAACAACTATCACAAAACATAAAAACAGATGTGGATCACTCAGGAAACAACACAGTATTAAGATTCAAGGGTATGTAAACTTTTGAACAGGGTCATTTTTATAAATTCAGTTGTCATTTTGTCTTGAGTATAAACTTCTGTTATGTGAAATAGTTTATTCAGGACAGTACTAAATACAAAATAACATGCAATTTTCATGATCCCTCGTATTTTGTTAAAATTCTGAACATTTTGCATATTTTGCAAGTGGTATGTAAACTTATGAGCACCATTGTATATGTGTATAAACACACACACACACACACTAAATATATAATTACTATAAATTGTGTTCTTCTTACTGTTTCCATTATTTGGACACATTTTGATGCTTTACTGTGGAAATTGTCATGGCAATAAAGCCAATTTGAACTGAATTGAATTAACTGAGCTCCAATCTTCACCACCCTTGCGTGACCATATTTAATATTCATTTATAATCTGTTTTTGTTCACAAAATAAATGAATGACATTTTCCTGCTTTGTATTTAATGTTTGAATGTGTTAAGCATGAACACATTGCCTGATTAAGGTTCTGCAGACCAAGAACCGGTTTGAAAGGTCTGATCCCCTATAGTTTCCTGTAATGTGTTACTAAAGGTTCTGAAAACATTCAGTAAATGTGATGGAAGTACCTAAATAGGACCAAAACAACAACAACAAAAAAACATTGTAGGTTTGTCCTGCAAACGTTGAATGTAGTGTAGAGACCAATAGGGAACGTCCTATAGTAATGGTCCCCTTAACGTTCCCAAAACGTCCTGAATGTTCTGTGAAGGTCCTCCAAATAACGTCCCCCAACCCTTTAAAGAATTCGACATCGTGACTGACTCAGAACATTCTGGGGACGTTACAGACAACTTCCTTGACACCACCGGGGACGTTCTGAGGACGTTATGGGAACGTAAAATTTCTAGCGGGGTCACTGCAAAGCTGAAAACTGTGTTCTTCCTTGTGGTGTCTTCATCCATCCCGATGCTTCACACTTTGGTGCCAGTCCAGATGGAAAAGTGGACCCAAATGAAAAACCTCCCTATGGCCTGGTAGAAGTGCCCTAATGTGAAAGCCATTGAATAGGCATAGGCATCACAAATTGTGTTTGTTGGGGGGCCAAGCGAAAAAAATAAAAATAATAAAAATACACACCTACTACTGGTATCTCCAGGGTCTGCTGATGGTCACTGGCATGTAGCATGGGGATTCTCTTATGAAATAGGCTAAGGGTGACTATGCAACTTCTCTAAAAGGCACTACTTGCTCTTGTTTGCGTAGCAAGTTTAGGAGTTGTCTGATGTTACTGAGTGTTAAGAAAATGTGGTTGATGTTGCTGGGTAATAAAGAGGAGGAGGATGTTACAGCAGGTATGTAGATGAGGAGGATGTTGGAGTTGAGGATCTTTGTTTCCAAAGCCTCATGAAGAGCACCTACTTACAGAGAATAAAGTCATAAAACATATTAATAGTTTGCGCTAAACATGTTGTGAAGGAATTTTAATATTAATTATTTTTAAATATTAAGTATTCATCATGAAGCTTACGCTGGTGCAGTACCTGAGAGAAAACGGATTCACAGTAAATTATACCATTTTCAGCTGTAAGAACTTAATTAAATTTTTTAAAGCTTGTTGTTTTGTAGAACAAAACAGTTATATGTGATATGAAAATAGTAAGCCCTGTAGATAGAGAGTAAGTGTTATTTAAGAAAAATCTATTTTCAGAATGCCATTTTTTCTGTGGGGTAAAACTCGCCGGGGGGCATGGCTTAATTACTGTAGTTTCTCTGTTCTGAACATCAAATCCTTTTTGTTTCCAACATTATGACTTTATATTTAAAAATGATTATATTCTTTTTCATTTTAAGCTAAAACTGCCTGTACTCTGATTTTGCTGTAAATGTATAAAGCAAATTGCTTTGTCAGACGGGGGGGGGAATTTTAGCCCACCTCATAGTGTCTCATGTGGGTGTTGTCATTTGATCGTAAATGAAAATGTAAATCCAAATGAAATCATGTCAACTCATGGGAGCAGAAGAGGAAAGCTGCTTTTTGTTTCACTTACAGACTGGATCGTGCTGGTCAGGGAAATCTGACCAATCAGAGACGCTGCTCCTGGTGATGTTGAGCAACATCACATCACATCACCGCATCACGCTGGGAGACGCTTTCTGGATCATTCCAGCTCTGCAGTTCACCGAGGAGCCTCTCCTGTGTTTACCTGCTTGTGTGCCTCCTAAGAAGATGTAAGTTACTGCTGTATCTGACTCCTAGTTATGTGATGTGTGTACTGTTTATCCCACTGGTGTGTTTACTGTGCATTATTTAAGTGAGACTGCACAAATTCATTGACTCTGCTCTACACCTTATATTATGTATGCAGTCAATCTCATTCTCGAAATGTTCATTTATTCCTTATTGTAATATTCTCTTTTAAACAATTAATATGTGATAGAGTTATGGTGACTCAGCGCTGATTTCCTGAAACCCATCTAGTTCTAGTATTACAAGTCTGGCACTGAGAAGTAGATTAGAAATGTTTACTGGTGTCTGGCAGGTGTACATGTTGTGTTGAGACCGTCTCAGTTACGTATGTAACCTTGGCTCCCTGAAAAGGGAGCGAGACGCTGCCAAGCAGTCGCTATGGGACCACCTTCAGTGTGACGAATGTCTGAAGCCCTTATACCATCAAAACATTTATTGGCTAGTAGCGCCTAGCATGCTCCGAGAATACATCACGTATGCTCATATCAGCATGCTACTCGCAAAGACGAAGAAAGCGCTATCGTCTCGTTCCCTATTTAGGGGACATACAGTACGTAACCAAGACGTTACCTTTCATAGGTTCACTTCTATGCTGCGATAGCGGTCGCTATGGGAACGATATACCATAACGCCTTCACCTGAGGATAAACCAAGGAAAGCATCTGCTCACATCCAGACTGTAGAACTTGATGAATGTACTTGGAAGTGCATTTCTCCTGTCCGCTTGGAGGGAGAGAACTGCACAATTCACCCATTAGGTCTAGGTGTGTGTACATGTCTATACTGCACTTCGGTAATGTCACTAATATAGGAATATTATATTAGATTTACTAATATATTAGAATACTTAATTAGATTTGTGTACTTCGAGTATGACTTTAGTCGGATTAAGGTTATCAAAAATCTCTGTTTACACGGTAGATTCTTAATCAGAGTATTGTCTTAATCGTGTTAAAATTAGAATATTGTTGTCCATGTAAATGTACTGATTATCAGTATGCTGGATTAAAAGAACTACAAAGACGAAAATGTTCCATAAAGAGATGGTGTATCATTTACAAATGAGAGGTAACATAAAACCAAAATCAATCAATCAGGGGAGATTGCAAAAAGAAGAAGGGGGTGGGGGGGAACTGAACCAGGCAACAGGACTTGAGCGGAGCTATATCAAAGAAAAGAATAAAACAATACCCCACTCTATCAAACCAAAACATACAAACAGCATCCGCTCCTAATCTGCTAGCAGCAGGTGAGTGCTAAATGGAAGTCACGTGACGTGCTTCCCTACACTGCTACCCCAGCAATCACAAATCGTGAAGATCTTGGCAGTTAGCCAAAAAATACTCAAAGTATCAAAATAACACAAAAACAAACAATATGAAAACTCTGAAACTAGGTAATTCAGAGCAGGAGAAATATAAAAAACTAAGGAGCAACTGAGGAGTCATAAATCAAATATGCACAACTGGCCAATAAAATGGTGTGATGGTGTAAGGTTTCAGGTCACGCCAAATGTGTTCCCATAGCGACCGCTTCGCAGCGTTGAAGAGAACCTATAAGAGAACGATTATTTATGCTGTATTACTTATCTCACACACACACGTAAACAAACTCACACATACAATATACTGTACTTTAACTTGCACAAGTCTGTCATGTGAATCAGTGTTTGTGTAATTCCAGTTTTCTCATGTAATTGTTTCTGTCTTATTTCAAGACCCTAGCATAAAGGAAAATGTCTTGGAGTGATATATTCTACCCTGAAAATCCTGAAAAAAGGGAGAAGATTATCCGCAGAAGTCAAGAGCTTATTGATCTGATGAAAGACAACTTCGAAGCCACCAACAGTCTCATTGAGATTGTAAATAAGCACCTGCATTCATCCTTCAGCCCGATCACCCTGGACGAGAAAGCCACTCTCCAGGAGAACTGTGACGTGATGATTGAACGTGTGAAGCAGATCCAAGCAAAAGTCGAGGAGGCTGACGAGGAGCTGAAGAAGAAGCTGGACCCTGCCTTGTATGAGAAACTACAACATATGTCTCTCAAAGACTTAAAATATGTTTCAGCTGCTGTTAAATCTGCTATTTCATCAGTTTGCCAGCTTCCAGCCTTAGCTTTAGTGATGCATCTAAAGAAAATTATGACAATTCTGATAGGCATAACATGCACATGTGCTATATATTCAGTAGGAATATTTGCCGCCGTTTTATTTGGGTTGGCAGTTAATGCGATTTTTTCAGCAATTGTAGGGCATATTGAGCAAGGTAAACTCAACACGGCCCTGGAAGAGTACGAGAAGGCTTTGGCAGAATTCAGGCCAGCATCTAAAGAATACCAGAAGGCCATAAACGAAATCGGGTTTATGCTTGAATTCTTGAAGGAGTGAATTCGCTTCAACTTTCATCTGACCTAAAACTTTAGCAAGCAATAGGTTGCTCTTTTATCTATATTAATCTTTCCAGTTACAGAATACTAGTTTCTTTCAGTCTGACGAAAATATTTGCTGTAATTGAAAATTGCATGTAAATAACTTTGATTTATGCATTACACTTAAAAACATGCAGAAATACGTGGAATGAAGATGGATGACATTATTTGACTTGAAAAATTCTCAGAATCTGTTGGAAATAAATCACAATCCCATGCTTTCAAACATTGTTTTGTTTATTAAAGAAGAACATTTAGAGTGTGTCACAACCACATGATTTCTCATCTTCAGTTCTGGAAATGTAGAAATTAAATCTGAAGCTCCAATCTCGAGAAAAAAGTGCGCTGGTGCCTCGGGGACTACTTCACTCAGAGAAGCTGTCAATCATGACATCACACTCTCCTTTTTATAGCATCAAATACCTAACTAAAACATATCCTTGACTATTCTGATTCTGATTTCAGAGGAATTTAAAAAATATATATTTATATTAGGTGGCCTTAACTACTATGTACTTACATTTAAATTAATCATTTGGTACAATGCACTTATTGTGTACATACATGTTCTTACATTGTACTTATATTTGTAAAAATACCTATATGTAATTACATCTGTAATTAATTTCTGTAATTACATTTATAATTACACTGTTGACCCATCCCTTACACCTTAACCCACCCTTAAACCTACCCAGACCACCAAACCTGTCCCTAACCTCCCCGTATCCCCCTCAATAGCAGCAAAAGTGTTTTGCAATACATCCAAAAATAAATACAATGTACTTATCGTGTTCATACTGTAAGTAGATAGTAGCTAAGGCCACCTAATATAAACTGTGACCAAAAATCTTTTTTTAGACGTCTACAAAGGCATAGACACAGTGGAGCACGCTTTCATTTTCTGCAAGGCAGAGAACCATCTGCTATTAAAACTTTGTCACTTCTATAGTTTGTATTGTCTGTGTCTTTTTTGACAGACCAGGTCTATCATTTTGACAGAAGTATTCATCATGAAGCTTACGCTGGTGCAGTACCTGAGAGAAAACGTATTCACAGTAAATTATCAAATGCTCAGCTGTAAGAATTTTATTTTATTTTTTAAAGCTTGTTGTTTTGTAGAACAAAACAGTTACATATGATATGAAAATAGTAAGCCCTGTAGATAGAGAGTAAGTGTTATTTAAGAAAAATCTATTTTCAGAATGCCATTTTTTCTGTGGGGTAAAACTCGCCGGGGGGCATGGCTTAATTACTGTAGTGTCTCTGTTCTGAACATCAAATCCTTTGTTTTTACATCAAATATATTCAAACCAGTTGGTTGAGTAAAAACATTATGACTTTATATTTAAAAATGATTATATTATTTTTCATTTTAAGCTAAAACTGCCTGTACTCTGATTTTGCTGTAAATGTATAAAGCAAATTGCTTTGTCAGACGGGGGGGAATTTTAGCCCACCTCATAGTGTCTCATGTGGGTGTTGTCATTTGATCGTAAATGAAAATGTAAATCCAAATGAAATCATGTCAACTTATGGGAGCAGAAGACGAAAGCTGCTTTTTGTTTCACTTACAGACTGGATCGTGCTGGTCAGGGAAATCTGACCAATCAGAGACGCTGCTCCTGGTGATGTTGAGCAACATCACATCACCTCACCGCATCACGCTGGGAGACGCTTTCTGGATCATTCCAGCTCTGCAGTTCACCGAGGAGCCTCTCCTGTGTTTACCTGCTTGTGTGCCTCCTGAGAAGATGTAAGTTACTGCTGTATCTGACTCTTAGTTATGTGATGTGTGTACTGTTTATTCCACTGGTGTGTTTACTGTGCATTATTTAAGCGAGACTGCACAAATTCATTGACTCAGCTTTATAACTTATGTGTGCAGTCAATCTCATTCTCGAAGTGTTCATTTATTTCCTTATTGTAATATTCTCTTTTAAACTATTAATATGTGACTGAGTTATGATGACACAGCACTGATTTCCCGAAACCCATTAACAACCGGCATCTATTTCTAGTAGCCTATTACAAGTCTGGCACTGAGTAGATTAGAAATGTTTACTGGCGTCTGGCAGGTGTACATGTTGCTGAGACCCATTATTTAAGCAGTAAATCACTGTATAAATAACAATTTTAGCATCTTAGGTATATTACAGATAAATTATGAATATTTAGCACTGAAAGATATGTTAAACTTAATAAATATTAATATTTTAGTGCATTACGGAATTTTACCGTAAAAAATACGGTAGCAACATTTTAGGTTTTATGGTTTTAACTTACATTTACAGTTAAATACCATTATTTCATGAACTGATATAATGTTAATATACCAATCTATTGAAGTTCTGAAATCTGTTTTGTAACTTTACAAGACACTGATAACCACCAAATGCAGAAGGTGATGAGAAAGTCACATGATGAACCAAAGCCCATCACAAGCAGCTTTTAAATATTAACATATATAGAAGGTGCACAGTGTCATTCACACAAACACTATTCACAATACATGAAACTGAAATAATGCAATAAACATTCATTTAACAACATTAGATGTAACATACAACCCTAATGTACAAAACTGATAAGAAAAAACTAAGAAGAAACAGTTATTTCAACAAAAAAAAACATCCAATTTGAAATGTAACGCTGGGAATGTCAATTTAGTTTTTCACCTTATATAATAGGGGAATTTACCGTTAACCATTTAACAGGTTTTTACTGTAGCATTTTTACAGTCTTTTACCGTTAAATTCACTGTCATTTTTTACAGTGTACAGCACATTTTGTTCTCATAACAAACACTATATAATACATTTACAGGCACAAGTGTATGTCACTTGAATAATTGTTTGTGCAATTCCAGCTTTTTTAAATAACTGTTACATAACTGTTTCTGTCTTATTTCAAGACCCTCATATAAAAGGAAGATGTCTTGGAGTGATACCGTCGAAGTGATGACTGGCAAGTATGCATATTGTGTTGAAGTGTATTATTTGTTATGAATTATTTATCTTTTTCAGAATGTTAATTATTCTTGGTCCGGGTGGGTGGGGTATAGTGGGAATCCCAAACTAAAACCAAAGTAATATACTGAATAATATAAAAGCTGAGGAAAAAAGCAAAGTGGTGTTATACAGTCTTGCTCAAACAACAAAATTATCAAGAATAAACCTTCAAAAAATAATGAATTCATTAAGAATATCTTCTTAAAGTGGTAGCTAATACATATGGCAAGCCGTTTTGACTTTTATTCATTCTCAGAATATGACTTCTTGATATCAACAATTCAGTTTTCACTAGTTAAAATGTTCATTCTTGATATCAGGAATTACATTTCTACTAGTAAAAAATATTATTCTTGATATCAACAATTGTATTTTCACTAGTTAAATGTCACCATAGGCTGCCATTCAAAATCAATTGTTGATATCAAGAATTAATTTCTTACTAGTAACAATTTAATTCTTGATATCAGAAATACAATTCTTACTAGTAAAAATGTCTATTCTTGATATCAACAATTTAATTCTTGATATCAACAATTTAATTCTTGATATCAACAATTAGCATTTTAACTAGTGAAAATTGAATTGTTGATATCAAGAATTAATTTCCTGCGAATGAATAAAAGTCAAAACAGCTTGCCTATTGCCATTACCATGATATAAATTCTTGATATCAAGAATAATATTTTTTACTAGTAGAAATGTAATTGCTGATATCAAGAATTAGCATTTTAACTAGTGAAAATGTAATTTTTGATATCAAGAAGTCATATCCTGAGAATGAATAAAAGTCAAAACGGCTTGCCATAAATACAGACTATTTTTACAAACACAAACAAATTGTGTTGATGGGCTTTTCTTTCCTCTTGACCAACAGCAAAAGCCTCCGGGATATGGTCTTTTATCACCACAGACAAGAATGAACAACTGATAAGATCTACTCAGACGCTCCATCACTATGTGAACAGATACTTCACAATCACCAACACACTGCTGAACATAATCAATACTCACTTTGGAGAAAGCTACTCCAGTGTCTCTGCAGATGAAAGCAAAAGTATTAAAGACAACTGTACCATAGTAAGAGATGCTATGAGCATGATTCTTGAAGTTTCTAAAAGAAAGGAAAAGCAAATCCTTAAGATCATTGATCCTGGTGTTTATGATAAGATTGCCTTCGCTGGGGTGTCACTGAAAGACAAGGCTGCAGTGATAAGAGACTTCCATGCAGACAAACTGGGAGTCTTTGGAAATATCTTTCTTCCACTGCCGCTATTCAGCTGGCAAAAGTGACTTAGAGAATGTAATGCCTCCAACCGAGGAGCACGATCTGCCTATTCTGTCCTTAAAACTGGGAGATCTAGTGAAGAGCAGCAAAAGCATCACTAAGCTTCTGTGTGAACAAGAGAGCCGGCAAACAAACCTCAGTGAAGCCACACAGTTAGTGGAGGACGCCATCTCTGTTCTGAAGCCACCCTGCGATGCCTACAATCACATTGCTGGAGAAGTCGAAGCCTATGTCAAAATCATATCTGAAAATATCTAGAGCAGAATCTTTTCTCAGAGAGGATAGTATTTATCAGGGTTTGTGAATTGCACGGTGTTCCTCATCATTAATATTTTATGCCTTCTATGCATCCAAAAAATGTGAGGCTACTTTATTATAGAGCGCAGATCTATCAGGATTCAAATGTTATCTCGCGCTTGTTTAGTAGAAGCACATGGACTGAATTGTGTGCTGTGCAAATTATTATTGATTTGTGTGCTGTGCAAATTAAATAAAGAGAAAGCTTTTCAGGGTATTTGATTGCTGTTATAACTCTAAAATTACAGCTCACTTTGTTCACCATTCAGTAATCACAGGGGGTCCGTCGCTCCAGCACTAACTCACCACTAACATCATGCGTTTAACATTACCAATAAAACCTGTTTTCAGTATCTTCCACTGCTCTAAAAACCTTACTGACTGATGTTTTAGTGCATTTCCTGCAAATATGGGAAAAATAAAGGGTCTCAATTAAATATGTGTCACATGATTAGTGCAGATTGTCACATGACCAGATCAGAATCTTGAGAAGATGAAGACTGCATCAAAGTTACAAAACAAAAGGCTAGTAAAGTATGTTAACATAAAGATACGACAAAGAATTTTAGTACACATTATCTTTGAGGTGTCTAGAATTAATATATGAATTCACATATATTCAGTTTTGTTGAGTGTGGTCATAGAACATATTGATGGTCACAGTTGTGACTGCTGGGAAAACAGTGAATGTAGGTTTACATATAAATCCAGTTGCAGTTGTTAGTGAAGACTGCACTAAAATGTAAAACTAAATTAAAAGTTCAAATGTTACAAACAAGTTACAATACTGATGTTGTAATATTGGTAGCACTAACATAAATTTTTTATGATATATGTCACAAAATGTGTTTTCATTATTTGTGTGGTCTTCTGCGGTTCTGACCAATACAATTTAAAACCTCTCTGACTGGTATTTTTTTCTCATGTCTGCCCCTCTTTATACTGCTCTCTGTGGCTAAGATCAGTGGTTCCCAACTAAGTGCATAGATCCACTTCTAACTGTGATGTTCTATGATGGTCTAACTGTTCTATATCTGCATAAACCTGTAATAGATACCAAATTAAACTTAGTCTTATGATTACTTAAATCATGAGATTATTATTTTTAGACTGACTGTCTAGACTTGTCATATTCCAATGTTAACTCAGAACACAAGAATTAATGTTACACCTGGAAAGGAAGAAATGTTAGTAGTGATTAAGTATGATTAAGTTATTTAAAAATAATTAATATTAAAATTCCTTCACAACATGTTTAGCGCAAACTATTAATATGTTTTATGACTTTATTCTCTGTATGTAGGTGCTCTTCATGAGGCTTTGGAAACAAAGATCCTCAACTCCAACATCCTCCTCATCTACATACCTGCTGTAACATCCTCCTCCTCTTTATTACCCAGCAACATCAACCACATTTTCTTAACACTCAGTAACATCAGACAACTCCTAAACTTGCTACGCAAACAAGAGCAAGTAGTGCCTTTTAGAGAAGTTGTAAAAGAGGGGGCCACGGCCACGAAGACCACCTGCCGTGGCCTCCAGAGCTTCCAGCTCTGCCTTGGCTCGTTCTGTCTGTTCCGCTCTGGAGGTCCCCGTCCTGTCTTCCTGTCCATGTCTGTCCTGAGGGGCCTCCAGAGTACCCCCCTCTCCCTCCCTGGTGGTACTGTTGCAGCGCGGGTCGCGCCTTCCGGGAGGGGGGAGTTATGTCAGTCCACTGTTGTGTGTGTCTTGTGTTCCCACCTCTTGTGTCCTTATTTGGTCATGTTCCTGTCCTTGTTCAGTGTGATTATTAGTTCATTCTCGTCCAGCTGCGTTTGTCTAATTATGTCTAATTATCATGTGTATTTAGTTCCTGCCTGTTTAGTTAGATTTTGTCTGGTCTACTCGTTACTCCCCGGTGTTCCTGTGTGTCAGCCCTGCCTTTTCTTGCCCTGGCTTGTCTACATTAAAGACTATTACTTTGAAGTTCATCCTCATCTCCTCGTTCCTCCCTGCTGTGTGCACCGTGACAGTAATATTGTGAAATATTTTTACTATTTAAAATAACTGCTTTCTATTTGAATATATATTTAAAATGTAATCTATTGCTGATCAAAGCTACATTTTCAGCATCATTACTCCAGTTTTCAGTGTCACATGACCCCTCAGAAATCATTCTAATATACTGATTTGCTGCTCAAGAAACATTTACTATTATTAGTATCAATATTTAAAACAGTTGAGTATTTAGTAGATTTTTTCAGGATCCTTTGATGAATAGAAAGATCCAAAGATTAGCATTTATCACTATACCATTCAAAAGCTTGGAGTCAGTATAATTTTTTTTTTGGAATAAATTATAGAAATATAGAAGATGCTTCAAACTGATCAAAAGTGATGATATACATTTATAATGTTGCAAAAGATATGTTTTAGATAAATGCTATTCTTCTAAACTTTCTATTCATCAAAGAAGAAAAAAAATCTACTCTGATGTTGTCAACATGATAATAATAAATGTGTTTTGAGCAGCAAATGAGAATATTAGAAGGATTTCTAAAGGATCGTGTGACTGGAGTAATGATGCTAAAAGTCCAGCTTTGAAATCACAGGAATAAATTACATTTTACAATATATTCAAATAGAAAAGTTATTCTAAACAGTAAAAATATAAAAATGTTACTGTTTTTGCTCTACTTTGGATCAAATAAATGCAGGCATATCACATTATAACCTGACATTGATCCCTTTTTCTGGCCTGTCAGCAATATGCTGCTGCAAATTTGAAAAACCTTTTTGCAAGATGAGCCTACCTTCTGAGATGACATCATGACAGCCTGTATGAAGAGGGCAGGGTACATGGCAGGGTCTGGAAAGCACAGAAAAGGGCACAGTATGAAAACATTGCATTCACTGCAGTACGGTGTTCGTTTCTAATCAAAGAAAAGACCGAATGGATGCAAAAAGAAAAGACAACTGTAAAAAGTTTATTAATTAATTAATAACTTATATTATTAGATAAACAACCGAAAAGAAACAAAAAATGGAGCCTGGTCAGTTAAAAATGTAAAATATTTACAAATCTTTTATATTATCACGATATAATATAAATTATTTTAAAATCATTTTATCGATAAGCAATTTGCATTTTTAGACACCTTAACCTTCTCCCAAACCCAAACAAACGCATTTAATAACGAATATAAAACATATGAAACGTAATAGACAGAAATATGTAAGGAAATGACCATTTTAGTAATAGCATAGCATTACAAAAAAATATTTTGGGTCGCTAATCCCATTCCTACCTTTAAACCTAACTACAGCCATTTCTTACAGTAACGTAATGCTATAAATAAAAGCATGATGGACAGACAAGTGCAATCCCAATAATTTAGGTCTGTTCCTCGCAGTCGTATGAATTCAGAAGACTTGGATTACAGCGCACAAATAAAATTGATTCCTTTTGTAATTATGTGTATTACGTTTTTGGTGTGTTTTATGGTTCTATCGTCAGTCACAGCATGTTGGAGAAACGGCAACAAAATAAATATTTCATAAAAATGGTTGAATAATTACAGAAATGTTATTAATTTTAAGGGTTAGTCTTGATGAACATTTTATTATTCGAAAGGAGTTGACAGCAGAAATCACACAGAACAAACTGAAATTGTATTATTTCATATTAAGTAAATGAGTAAACGTAATTTAATAAATGCACTTGAAAACATTGCCTTGGTATGGCAACAAAAATAATAAAAATGTTAATGCCGCGATTGCAATATTCATAAGGATTTATGTTGTCAATAAGTTATTTCAGTATATGCAAACATAACCAGTAGGCTACGTTTACACTGTAAAAAATTTTGTTGTTGTTTCAACTTAAAAAAGTAAGTGTTCGTGCTGCCTTAAAATGTCAAGTTATGTGAACTTAAATTGTGAAGTTGTCTTAACTGACAATAAAGTTGACAGGACTTACAAAAACAAGTACAATAAACATTTAAGTTTTGTGAACTTAAATTGTTAAGTTGTCTTAACTAAGAATAAAGCTGAATAAACTAAAGTGCAATGAACAATATCAGTTTAATAAATTTAAAATGACAACTTGTCTTAACTGAGCATAAATCATCTGGATTTTATTTTTCCACTAAAACCAGTTCATTAACTGATACTTTAAACATACAGTAATGTACTGCATAAACAAAACAGCATAAAATACAGAGTAATGTCTGCATGAACAATACTGAATAAAGCATACAGTGCTGTACTGCATAAAACAAATGCACTGCATGAACAATACTGTACAAACATAAAGTAACGTCTCTGGCTTGCTCAGTTAGGGACACTTCATTTCTAGCGATTATTGCCGATTTCATTGCACAGATACTATTTAAACTAAACTGAGCTACACAATGACATCTCTGAACTCAATAATGAAATGACTTTAACTGAAAATTGAGTGTTTAATCTTATCATTATACATTACTGACACTCTGTCCTCCAATTTGATACTGTTAAGTGCTTTGACACAATCTGTATTGTTAAAAGCGCTATATAAATAAAGGTGACTTGACTTAATGTACATTAACAATAACACTGTATAAACAGAAAACAAGTGTCTAAAAATCAAACAAGATATTTTTATATTGAGTTACATATATTAGCACTGCATAAAGTACCACGTCAAGAATTGAACATTCATCGTTTTAAAACAACCAGAAATTCACCAGGCTAAATCATGAACAAAAAGGCACACATCATATACCTTTCAGTTAGGACACTACACAGTTTTGCGAAGTAGTCTATTTTTCAGTCCATGCACCAGAACACTGATCACCTCCAAGGTCAATGAAAATCTTTTGAATGACCTCAAATGTGTAGCGTAGTTTTTTGGGATAATCAATATTAAGCGCAAAAATCAGCCCGACTAGTAGAGCGGCAGCATGAGGGAGGTCTACGGCATCTCTCAGGGCAATCTGTTCCTCCAGCACCACGTAGTAGTCAAGGGCATCATCTCCATCAGGAATTATGAGAATGCCCACATCCATTCCTGCCGTCACATGGTCTTCAACGTCGGTTTCCTACAGTAAGTGTATTATCAAAATATTTACTCAATGTCAGTTATTTTATTGAAAGTGTATAACACAATTTTTAGCAGAAATATATGTAGTGAAAGTATCTTAATTCTGAGACCCTGCTTGCAAAATGCTTAAGTCTTGTTTGTATTTTACCGTTTTCTACATTAAATCATCCTACATAATGTAAGATTCTATGAAAATATTCTCAACAAACTACAGTTATATACAAACAAACCTTACCTATCAAGTCTACTGGATCCTCTTAGTCTGGACAGAAACAGGAAGATCAGGTGTAATTCTGCAAATAACAAAAAGACAAGAATTACAGAACTCGCATGTTAATAAAAATAAAAGCAAGGCAGATTGCAGAAATCTATTACATTTAACAGATAAACAATCCTCAGAGCCAAAACAAGCACACATGAATTACTAACAAACATGGCGAGGTTGCAGCGTTAAATTGAGAAAATATCAGAGGTTGCAGGTGTATTTTCAGTTCATCGTCTATAAAAATACATTATCTAACGTTACATCATTTGTCTCTAATCAATACAACTTATTTAAGCGGGAAAAAAAAATCGTTCCCCCAAAGTACCGATTGCAATATGAAGGCGTTAAATGGCTTACAAATAATTTTCATTCAAATGTGTAACGTTAGGACTATAGTTGGCCTACTCACCCAAAACTGACCAGGATGAAGCTCGAAGGCTCAGTTAACACATTTAAAAACAGGTTTCTGCTAACCCTAAAAGACTCATTTAACAGACAAACGACGCTGACATTTGAGGAAAAACTCAAGACTGGAGCAAGCACATGGTAGCGTGAAAGTGAGAAAATGGCGGTGGTTGCAAACAGACGTTCATCGTCTGAAGTCATGTAGAAAGAAAAAAAAAATCAGTAAATTAAATTTCTAATGATGGGATTGAATTTTTTAAAGCGAATTATTTTCCCACCGGATTCAGTTTTCAATATGAAAAGCATTACATGACTTTGCTTACAAAGTTCAAGTAATTTTTGAACGCGAAACTGGTTTAAGGCGTTGGCCTGGTTTATACTACAATTAGTTGACAAAATTGAATGTATTAAAACAATATCTTAGAAGTGAGTACAGAAGCACTCCAAATAATAAATGTCGTGACTCAATGAGAGATTAAAATCTATCTTTTAAGTAAAGTTATTTCACGTAGCGTATACTTTTCTGATATTCACAATGGCATTATCAGAGATGATAGACATTAAACAGATTTTGCATTACTCACCTTAAACTGACTAAGATGAAGGTCCACGGCTCAATTAACACGATGAAGAGCTGGTTTGTACTGTCTGCCAAAACAAATTTGAAAGATAACCGACGCAGGTATTTGAGGAGAAACTCCAGCAAGAACATCACAACGTTAAAGTGAGAAAATGGCGGTGCTACAGAAAGACTCTTCTGGCGTCATTAAGAAAAAAAAAATCTAATTTCTTACTTTTTTTTTTTTTTATCTAATCAATAGTACAATCAATTTGATCTAATTTGCCCATACAGTATTTCATTTTATAACATTTTAAATATGAAACTTGCAATATTTGGCTTACAATGGTCACATGATTTTCTTGTGAAACTGAATTAAGGCGGTGGTTGTTAAAATTATATATTAGGAGTGGCTACACAAACATTCTGAATATTAATGTTGTGGATCAATATGAGATTCAAATCTATTCGGTTAAACATTTTACATAAATTGACACTTGGCATTCCTACCTTAAATTAATCAAGATGACCCTCCGTAGTTTAATTAAAACAACAACAAAAAAACAAAACAAAACAGGTTGCAGCTGTCTGCAAAAACTTCTTATTCATTTTTTATTGGCGGCTTGCAATCACCAATTGAGCATTACCCATCTACACAATTGTAACTCATAAAGAGGCAGGTTTTAGAGGAGAACCTCAGGCGAGAACACCGCATCATTAAAGTGAGAAAATGGTGGTGGTGCTGCAGAAGGACGTTCATCCTCTGACGTCATCCGAAAATTATAGAAATTCCTACAACATATCATAATATAGCTTTAACATTACACTGATATTTACATTTTTGCAGTTCATGTACATTACTTTATAAATGGCATGCATAAAAATATATAAAATACATAAAATTAAAAAAAAATAGTTGATTGCATGCAAATACAATTTTAAAATGTATTGATATCATAAAATATTTATTAGTTTCCATTTGCACATATTTGTACTAGGCTATTTAAAGCTCAAATGTTTGAAGCAGTTATGTTAACTGATTTATCTGAGTTCAGTTGACTCATTCTTTTAAGTCTGATTAGTTCAGCCAAGAAAAACGTTGATATTGGAGTTCTCAACAAGTTCAATCCAGATAAGTTAACTTAACTCAAAATGTTAAGTTATGATAACTAATTGGCGCAATCATTTTTTTGCAGTGTAGTTTGCGCGGAGAGTGGAGCTCGGGACATGGAGGCACCAGCCAATCAATTGCATTTTTTTTTCAATGAAAACACCTTAAAATACGCCATATTTTTTGCCCATAAAGGTAAGAGTAATACATCATTCGGAACTGTAAAGGGTCTACTTTTATTTGTGTGCACTCACAATAGCAACAAAACGTCGTGCTTTTAAGAAAACAATGATGCGCTTTCTGCCGTCTCGGTCTTGAACAGGAGCGCTTCACAAAAATGAACCGAAAGTCAGCGAATTCATGCTCACAGGCATGATAAATATATCTATAGAAAGCTTTAAATCACTAATTAACAAAATAAATCAAATCGATAACAAAAACTCTTTCAATACCATATAATCCGTGAAGATGCACTTCTCTCTAAAGGCGTGTCTAATGAGGAGACGGTGAGTCAGGATCATCTTTGCAACACTGACACAGAAAACACTTATTAGTACATTCAAATATCTCCTTACTATTTCCCCCGGACACATTCAAGGTAATTACTTTTGCTGGGGCTTTGCAGAACTCTTCAGCTGCGCTGACGGCGCGCGCTCTGCTGCGGCGGGACTCTAAACACCGTCGAGACGCTCTTCACAGTCGCGGCACGGTCTCGTGTTGTTTCCACCAGCGCAGGAATTTTTCTCATCACTAATTGATGGATGTCTAAAATATAAAAATAAGGAGAAGCCTAAAACAGGCCCGAGGCCCTAGAGGCGTAAAAAGATCAGCTGAAATACAGGGCTCTAGCGTTCCCCTCGGTAGAAATCACGTTTCCCCCTCGGGGGGCCCTTGGAATCGTCCTAACTCCTGCCCCATAACAGGCAGGGTTAATCAGTGGCAAACAGGTATAACATGGGCGAGACAGAGTAAACTAAGACAAGCGTGGGTCGACGATCGGCGAACAGAATCCAAAGGGGCGAGACAGGAGAGGTAATCCAACAACGTGAGCGATAGTCCAGGCAGGGGAAAACACAATCCAGGCAAGGCAAGGCAAGGCAAGGCAAGGCAAGGCAAGGCAAGGCAAGGCAAGGCAAGGAAAACTAACGGGGCTCTGTAGGGCAGCGATAATGCATACAATACTCGGCACCGGGGAAGAGAAGGTCCAGGGTTGAAATAAGGTATGTGATCAGTGTGTGCGTAGGATCAGGTGTGCGGGTGATTGGTGCAATGACTGATTGGTGACAGCTGTGATCAGTAATGGATGATGAGAAATGTAATTAGATGGTGAAGTGCCAGAGTCCATGTGATAAGCGGGTGACCTCTAGTGGTGAGTGAACGGAAGTGCAGACCAGATTCGTGACAAGTATATTGTTTGCACGTTTATTTACATTAAAGGCAAAATAACTGAAATAATAAGAGCACAAGTGTAGATCTGGAACTTCTTTAAGTCTGTCTAAATATCATGTAGTAATTGCAATGTCTTCTGGTCCATATCCTTTCCTTAGGAAGGTGTGCTGGACACTGATTAATGTGACATAAAAATACTATACATTTTTATATATTTTGCTATTGTATTGTGGAGTGACACTTCCATAAACGTTTCTATGCTCCTCTGATTATGTAATGGTAAATATTACAATATCATAGCACAACAACAGTGATCAGCAATAATACTCACAATAAAAATAATAAGGTCATATAGATCATAACACAGTCTCGGAGGTAAGAAGTGGATTATCCTTCATCTGAGATGTTTGTCTTTCTTCCTGATTAAATGTGAGGCAAATGTTGGATCACAATAATTAGGAACCACAGTTCCACAAATCCTTCACTGGATTGGGATCTTCTCTTGTATTCTGGACAGCAAGGGCAGTGACTGTAACATCGAGTGTATTTTGCAGTATTAAACACATATTTATACAGATTTCATCAGGCTCTGAAAATTCTTCAAAAAGAACACAAAGAATGGCCTTTTATGCATTTATCTTTTTAATGACCCTGTTCATTTATTTATAAAATATAAGCATCTAGCAGTCTTTTTACATAATGTGTAATATGACAGTTTTATTAAAACAGTGAATTAAATAAATGTCAATAAAATAAATAATAATCATAATAAATTATATTTACTATTATTTATTATTATTGATATTAAGTAAATTTCATTTATAATAACAATAATATAAGAATAATGATGATAATAATAATAATAGTTAGCAATACTACTTAAATTACATTGATAATAAAAATATAACAAATATTAATACATAGTTTATTATTATTAAATATTTTTACAACAATGATAATTATATATTATAATAAATAATAATTATTATGTAAAATCGTTTTGTTATTAAATAAATGTATTATTATAATAATAATATTACATAGTAGTAGTAATATTATTAATAATAGTAATTATCAGTCAGACATTAATAAAAGTGAATACAATTCTGCAGAGTCTACAGAAAAAAGAAAACAAAGTGTAAATATGTTATTCTTACATATAACAAGGATATTCTAATGCACATCATTCATAAACAGATGTAAAACTAAATAATTATTAATGTGAGATAAACAGAGACTCATGAGGCAGAATCATGTAGATTGTCCGTCCTCTCTGTAACAGCACACAGGATCATTTTCCCCATCAGGCCGAGCTGTAACACACACACACACACAAACTTTAAATATTTATCTATGCTGCCTCATGTTATACTGTACAAAGACAATAAAAGGGCAAAAATATAACAGATGCATCTGTTGCATGAGCATGTGACTGTAATTTTACACGAGTAATCAAGATACTAACACAACAGCATCTCCACATACTGTACTGTGCCTCTGCCAATCATTTGAGGACTGTGTTGATGTGCAGTGTAACATCCTGAAGCATCTAAAGCAGCTGAGTGCTGATGTATAAGTATTAAATATTATACATACTCATTTAAGGAAACACAGTCTAAGCATAGACCGTGAGAGTGTGTGTTACATGTGACCTCTGCGCTTCAGATATCATGAATAAGCTCAAACAGCTTTTAGATGAATGCTAAAGCAGTGAGATCTGACCGTGAGATCTGCAGCATCTGAGCGCCAGCATGACGGACGCCAGCAGATACGGACAAACCGCCAGCAGAAAACTGAGCAGCTTGAGAACCGAGAGCGACGCTTCTGAACCAGACAGACCTGAACACACACACACACACACACACACACACACAAGTCAGCTCTCTTTAAAAAAAATAACACTTTTACTCATCAAGGATGCATTAAATTGATCAAAGTAGACATTTATAATGTTAGAAAAGATTTCTGTTTCAAATAAATGCTGTTGTTTTGAACTTTCTATTCATCTGTGAATCCTGAAAAATAAAATGCATCACAGTTTCCACAAAAATATTGTGCAGCACAACTGTTTTCAACATAATAATAATCAGAAATGTTTCTTGAGCAGCAAATCAGCATATTATTATGATTTCTGAAGATCATGTGACACTGAAGACTGCAGTAATGATGCTGAAAATACAGCTGCGCATCACAGAAATAAATTACAGTTTAACACATATTCACAGAGAATTGAAATTATAATAATATAGGATGAAATATAATTTCATAGAAATTAAAATATATAAAATTTATATATATATATAAATATATATATATAGAATAGAAAAAGAATGGAGCAAGCTAGTGTTAGAGGCTTTTTTTGCTTTTGTGAATTGTATAATAAATAAAAAGCATCACGCATGATAAACACACATGCACGAGAAAAGAGAGACAGAAAAAAATGTTTTAAAAAAAGAAAAGAAAAAATGCAAGCTATTGCTAAACGACAGACAGCCGTACTAGTCACATTAGCAGATCTTTTCATAATCTGTCTGATAGGTTATTGTGATATTTGTGTGTGAGACCTGTGGTCAGTGTGACAGCATCACTCATGTCTGATCTCAGCGGGTCCGGTCTGGTTTCTCCTCTGCAGCTGTAATTGCCCGTGTGAGACGCGTCTGGTGTGACAGTGATCTCTCTCTCAGTGTGAACGGGAACGACTGAAGCGTCTTTAAACCAGATGAACGTCCAATTAGTGTTTCCACTGGGCTGAATGTCACAGGTCAGAGTCACGGTGTTTCCAGCGGCCGTTACACTCACTAACGCCTTCGGCCTCTCTGGAAACACACACAACATACTGATGAAATACACACATTTAAACATAATTATATATATATATATATATATATATATATACCCCATAACGGTGTAATTATGAAGATGTTAAAAATTCACTAAAAATATTAAAATGTGCGTACAAACATGCAAATCTATCTCTTTCTGTGTGTGTGTAATATTATTTATAATATATTATTTTTACCAGTATTTTTTAACCAGCTTTCATAGGCTCTTAAAAAGTGTGTTGTTTTAGTATCACTGATAAAAATTATATATGCAAATATTTCAGATATATTCACAATTTTCACATATTTTATTGTGTATATAGATAGTAAATAATGTATGCCTTGGCAAGCTAAAATTAAGTTATATATATATTATTTTTAAGTAACTTTTGATCTTTTTTTTCCAAATGGATGCAGCTTTAGTTAACAACAATAACGCTGTTTAGCAGTGTTGTCCGGTCAGATGATGGATGTCTCCGGTCACTCACGGATGACGGTGAGATTGACAGCATTACTCCAGAAGGAGAATCGTGGCCAGTGTTCGAAGGACCCGTAACATCTGTACGAGCAGCTGTGCGACTTCTGAACGTCTGCAATGATGAACTGGTTGTGCTGAGATCGATGAACTTCAGCAGCATCACAGAACCATCTGAAGGTCACATTGAGCTCCAGCAGGACACAGGTGAGGATCACGGAGCCGCCGAGGAACGTCAGGGGCCCGTCAGGGGCCACGCTCAGCACCGGCTTCAGCTTCTCTGAGAACAACAGTATGTTTTGAGGCAAAAAGTATGGTTTGAACAGTGATACTCAATGAAATTTGAGGTCAAAAACATATTTAGTTTTAACCTTCACAAAATATACTTCAAAATACATTTCAGGGGCAAGAAAATACATTTCCAGTCATACATTTAATCTAATTGGAAATGTGGATGGAACCCAAATCAAAATTCTAGATTTAGAATGATGTAGTAATGTTGATTTCTGTAAAGTATTTTTCTTGATTAATTTTTGATGAAAGTTTTTCTTCAAATGTGACAAATGTTATTGTATTTTTGTGAATTGAAATACATGGAGGGAAATATATTTTTTAAGGCTTTTAAAAATGCATGTTCATAATTTTTTACAAAAATGGCCAAAAATCTATTGGAAGAAAACATTTGTATAAATACATTGCCCTCCAAAAGTATTGGAACAGTGAGGCCAATTCCTTTATTTTTGCTGTAGACTAAAAACATTTGGGTTTGACATCAAAAGATGAATATGAGACGAGAGATTAACATTTCAGCTTTTATTTACAGGTGTTTTCATCTGGATCTGATACACAACTTACAAGATATCACCTTTTGTTTGAACCCACCCATTTTTCATGTTACCAAAAGTATTGGAACATGTGACTGACAGGTGTGTTTTGTTGTCCTGGTGTGTCCTATTAATTGATTATTCAAACAATAAATAGCACTGAATGTCTGCGCTCAGTTTCAGATCCATGCAGACTGCATTTACAGTTAGTTAGACGTGTAACCGACATGCAAACCAGAGAGGTGTCTATGGGTGAAAAACGAGCTGAGAGAAGATGAAAAATCAATCAAACCATTGCACAAACACTGGAAATAGCAAGTACAACCATCTGGAATCTCCTGAGGTAGAAAGAAACCACTGGTGTACTAAGTATCACACCTCGAACGGGTAGATCAAGGAAAACATCAGCAGTTGACGACAGAAACATTGTGACAGCTGTAAGGAAAGACCCTAAAACAACTGTTAGTGACATCAGCACCAACCTCCAGCGGGCAGGAGTGAAGGTCTCACAGTCTACTCTACAAGCTCATCTGAAACACAGTGTACACCGGTGTACATTATAGTACACATTATACAGGTAATGTAATGGCTTGGGCTTTCATCGCTTCTTCTGGGACAGGCTCAATAATCTTCATTAATGATGTAACACATGACGGCAGCAGCACAATTAACTCAGAAGTCTTCAGAAATATTTTGTCTGACAATTTACAGAAAGATGCAACCAAACTGATTGGGAGATCCTTCATCATGCAGCAAGATAATGACCCAAAACATAGTGCCAAAACAACAAAGGAGTTCATCAGGGCAAGAAGTGGAAGGTTTTAGACTGGCCACTTAAACCCTGTAGAGTATGCCTTTTACCTGCTAAAGAAGAGACTGAAGGGAGTAACCCCCCAACACTGAAAGAGGCTGCGGTGAAAGCCTGGAAAAGTTTGGTGATGTCAATGGGTCACAGACTTGATGCAGTTATTGAAAGCAAAGGATTTGCAACTAAATATTAAGTCTTATTCACTTTAATCTAGTTTAAGTCAATCTGTTCCGATACTTTTGCTCACATGAAAAATGGGTGGGTTTAAACGAAAGGTGATATCTTCGAAGTTGTGTGCCAGATCCAGATAAGAATACCTGGAAATAAAAGCTGAAATGCTGATCTCTCGTCTCATATTCATCTTTTGATGTCAAACCCAGATGTTTTCAGTCTACAGCAACAATAAAGGAATTGGCCTCACTGTTACAATACTTTCGGAGGGCACTGTATATGTTTTGGACATTTTTATTTATTTATTTTTTTAATGGGATGACTTGTAATTAAAGTGGTTTTAGAACCAACTGCAGTGTTATTTTAGTAGTGTATTTATTATTAGTTTGAATAATTTTTATACTTATATTTTAATTAGTTTTTAATTTTTAAAATATTACTACATAGTCTTTATTATTTTTTGTTTAAATTCTAGTTTATTTTAGTACATCAAGTTCACCTAAATGAAAATGAGAAAGGCTTCCATTGGAACTAGCCAAATTAATATAAATACATTATATTTTATTTCAAGTAACAAGAAAGTTTAAGGTTTTAGTTTACTATAATAGCCCTGTAAATGAGATATGAAGGCATCTCACTCACCTTGTGTTTGTCCTGAGCAGACGTGTGAAATTAAAGACAGAGAAACTAAAGACAGAAGAAAAACTCAAAATCAACCTGAGCATCTCAATATCTGTCCAACAGTGCAATTCAGAAAATATGGATCTAAACACACAGAATTCCCACTTTAACTGTAATACAGGCATCATTATGTCAATCACTCATATAAAGAAGCATTATTAGACAAACTCACAGAGCAATAGATGAAGTGACCTGAGCTCCATATTGACAGATGATTCAATAATGCAGCGTGTGTTAATGTGTGCGAGCTGAGGACGCTGAGCCTCAGAAAACAGCCTTTCACAACTGCAAACTCAAGTACATTTTACCCAGGAACAGGAAAGGGAAGTACAAAAATATTGCATGTTGCTAGGATGAACAAAACTTTGGCCAAAGTGAACAGCACACACAGGAAAAGAGAGAGAGAATTTTTTTTTTTTAATAAAAACTATAGCAGTATCTCAATGACAGTAAAATAAGACTGCTACGATATAAATCTGCATTAAGAGTGCTGTCAAACAGTTACAGGCATCTTTACGTATGAAAATCCCTTTATTCGAATCCAGAAACAATGACAGTGAAAAAGGTTTCCATGAGTTACAAACTTTATTATTTTCCATTGACTTTGCCAACATGTTTAAAACCCTTCTTCTTCTTCTTAAACTTCTTAGTAAATCCAGCAGACTGAACCTGAAAAACGAGAGGGAAAACACATTAAAGCCTAAAAACATGATGTCACTGGATTTCTCAAGGGATGCAGTTAATTCAGGCAAGGCAAGTTCATTTATAGTCTTAGTCTTTTATTTATATAGCACCATATCATTACAATGTTCATTTTCCAAGGTGCTTTACAATCCAAAGATAAAATGAAATACCAACAAAAAGAAAACAATATAATCCTAAAACACAGTTAAAAGAAGAAAATGGACAAAGTGGGTGCGGATCTAATGTGCTGAGGTAAGCTATTCAAGGCTACCTCGAACGCTCTATCACCCCTATGTTTCAGTCTAGATCTTGGCACCTTTAGTCGAATTTGATTCGCTGACCTAAGAGATCAGGAGGGCTCATGAATTGAAATAAGGTCAGAAAGATATGTAGGAGCATATTTATGAACAGACTGATAAACAAATATAAGTACTTTAAAATCAATCCTATATCTAACAGGCAGCCGATGGAGGGAGGCAAGTGCTGGCGTAATGTGCTCCCGCTTATGTGTGCGCGTCAATAACCTCCCAGCAGAGTTCTGTACTAACTGCCATCATGAAAGGACAGAATGACTGAGACCTAGATAAAGTGAATTACAATAGTCCAGCCGTGGTAAAATTAAAGCATGAATAATCTTTTTTGTGTCCATAAAATTAAGAAATGACTTGATTTTTGAGATTTGACGAAGACGGAAAAAGCAAGACCTAAAAATTGAATTAACTTGCTTATCCATTTTAAGGTGACTATCTGTAATATAGCCCAAATTTTTAACATGTGGTTTCAGATCAAACTTAAATTGAGAGAACTTTGCTTTTAAAGTGATTGAGGAGGATGCTGGACCAAACACAATCTCAGTTTTCGATTCATAAAGGTGCAAGAAATTTGTAGATATCCAATTGGTTAAGTCTTTCAAACAGGCTGCCAAGACCTAGAAATCATTTATATCTACTTTTTTTATTTTTTATGGCAAGTAGATTTGAATATCATCTGCAAAGCAATGGAAGGAAATTCCGTGTTTCCTAAAAAATATTCCCCAACGGATGCATATAAAGAGAAAATAAAATGGGAGCAAGGATAGAACCTTGTGGGACTCCACAGGTAAGCTTCCCTACAGATGAAGTGTGGTTTGCAATATTAACTGCACAACATCTGTTATGCAAGTAAGATGCAAACCATTTCAGAACATCACCCCGTAGGCCCACATAGTGCTCTAGACGAGAAATGGGAATGAAATGATTAACTATCAAACGCTGCTGTCCTGCAAAACGCACTTTAGTTTCCACTCTCCGCACAAACGATTATGCACCTAACAGCGCACATTTATCTAGGTTAAATGTTTAAACTAACATTGTGATATGCTTGAACTGTTTTATATCTATAGATTTTAATTTAAGTAAGTTGTGATGATTTGAGAAAAGGCTAAACTGATCAAACATGGGATATGATCAAGTCTGGCCGCTTGGTCATTACTTTAAAAAACAAAAACTTACATTTGCTCAACTTACAAATGCTCCAAAAAAGACAGGCTTGGGTCGGACACGGGCCGGTAATTCTGATAAACTATAGGACAAGGGCCGGGCTAGGGCCTATATTTGAGGCCTGTGCTATACTCCCCGCGTACCCTTGTCTCGCCAGTGTTTCACACACACGAAGACCAGCTCCCCTCCTCTGCTGCAAGCGGCTTGGTCTCTTTCTGCACTTCCGAGGAGGACGTCACCGAAGACATCACCACCGATGACTCCGGTGACACCTCAGCACTAGCCAACAGGGTGTATGCCGTGGCCGGTCAGGCCGGATCAGCGCTGCATACGATGGCAATGTTTCAGGTGTTCCAGGCCAAGCTTCTCCGCAGTATGGACAAGTCCGGCCAACAGCACCAGGAGGCTTTCAAGGAGCTGCGCACAGTGACAGAACTGGCTCAAGGAGGTCTCAGGTCACACTCTCTTTACAAGATGGCTCGTCGCCTCCTCCTTTGGGTGCAGAACAAACTCCTCTTGTTAAGGGCGGTTCATGTGCCGGGCAGTCTGACCCTTGGAGCAGATATGCTGTCCAGAGGCAATGTTGCTCCAGAAGAATGGGCTCCACATCCTCAAACGGTTCTGAAAATCTGGTCTGTCTCCAAGGAGGCAGAGGTCGACTTCAGAGGCGACACGCTCTGGCCCACGATTGGCCTAGTGCTCGCCTGTACGCCTCCCCCCCCGATCGCCCTGATCCCTGTTCGTTAGCCGGGTCAGGAGACCTCAGCAGCAGCCCCGTGGCCCATTCCACTGAGGAGGGACCTTCTCTCACAGGCGTAAGGCATGATTTGGCATCCCCGGTGTAGCATATTTGCTTTATGAGATGAACATAATTAATCATAACGGGTTATCAATTATATATCCATCTTCAGGAATTAGCTGTAGTATTAATAGTACAATAAAATGATTAGTTCGTCCGCAGTACAGACCCTTCTATTGACTCTAAGGAAAATTATTCCTCTGGCCACGACAAATAATTTCCTTACTGAAGCATTGCTCCGAGCATTGTAGCAAGACCGGACGTTAAAGTGACTTCGTTCTGAGAGCAGCAGACACAGACAACCAAGTGTGAATACATATGGATGTTTATTAAACTACACTACAGGGGAACATGCAACATCGAACTAGACACAGACATAAAACATAGATGCCAACGCAAGGAGGGAGAGAGAGAGAGAGAGAGAGAGAGAGAGAGAGAGAGAGAGAGAGAGAGAGAGAGAGAGATCGCGTGCAAGAGACAGGATTTTAACATCAGCTAACTACACCCTGTTAAGAACCATCAGATAATCACATCACCTTAATTAAAAGGGGTCGAAGCCTAGAAGCGCATCTAGATAGTTAACAAGCGGTTACTTGCATGGGTTTCGTGGGTGCTGAGTAAAGCATCCTGGTGCATGTATAATGCGTAGATTCCTGATTCCTTTAGGAGTGAAAGCTTCGTCATCCCAGCCATGGCTTGATTAGTCCGAAGTGAATTGACAAAGTTACTGAACTTAAAATTGCCAGAAGATCGGACTCGTGAGGTTTCCAAGGTGGTAAGTGTGTCTCCAGGGCACCGAAGGTAAAGAGAACAGCACCTTTTGGTGTGTGAGAAGTTTTATCTGGTTTCCCTGTAACACCCATTTTGGTTAGTTTGACCAATAACAAGGCTCATAGTTTCAGCGGGAAAGTGTTCCTTTGTCCCACTTAACACCTCATTTGGAAATCGTGGAGACAGACAACTGGTCTAGTCCCTGGCATGGGGGTCACCCAGTCGATCGGCAGAAACGAACTGATTGTTAAGTTCTTGACGTGCGCCTGGAGGCTGAACCCTCCTCGTCTTCAGACGGTGCCATTATGGGACTTGTCAATAGTCCTAAGGGCCCTGAGAGGCCCCCTTTTGAGCTGCTCAGTTCGGCTGACTTTTGGCCCCTATGGCTTAAAACAGCCCTCCTCCTAGCTCTGGCGTCGGTTAAGTGAGTGGACGACTTGCAAGCGCTGTCAGTCAGCACTTCTTGTCTTGAGTTTGGACCTAACAACAGTAAAGTCGTCCTAAAACCAATACACGGATATGTCCCTAAGGTGCTCTAAACTCCGTTCACAGCCCAGGTAATTACCCTCTTGGTGCTCCCCGTTGCAGAAGGCGAGCAGGGTCCCAATCTACCCTGTCCAGTGAGGGTATTGAGAGTGTATCTAGAGCACTCTAGCCTTTTCAGACAGTCAGAGTAGCTCTTCGTTTGCTTCGGAGGCCACCACAAAGGGCTGCTGGTTAGAAAGCAAAGACTCACCCGCTGGATAGAGATACAATAGCCTTGGCTTACGCCTCAGAAGGCTTACAATGTCCCATAGGTGCGAGGGCCCACTCCACAAGAGGAATGGCCTCCTCCTGGGTGTGGTCCAGTGAGATTTCTATTAGTGACATTTGAGCTAGTCATATTTGTGGCTCTCAGCTATTAGCTTGAGGCACAATGTGCTAATGTTCTTAGGAGTCCTTATCTGAGTGCTCTGAGACTGGGCTCGCAGAGCAGAGCAGACGGCATGATTGGAGACTGTTCGATAGGAAGCGCTCTGGCTACTGACCTAACCTCAGTTCCCTGAGATAAATGAAATTTGTTAATGTTTTAGTCAGTTATAATAACACTAATATGTGACACTGAATTCACTGCGTGTAAATCAAATATATATATGAATGCTCATTTTTAATGATTAAGCTGTCATTTAACTTTCATTATCACAGCAAACATGATTCAGTCACACTCACCTTTTTGCGTTTCTGCATCTGGTTTTCTACTTCCATTTCAGACACATCTTCATCATCATCGGTCTGAAAATCATCTTCCTCAGCATCATTGACGTTCTGCTCATCGTCTGGCTCCTTCGCGGTGAACACAGACGCTGCAGAGAGACACGGCTGATGTTAGCGATCAGCGGCAGCTGCGATCAGCTCATTATTAATAAAGAGCGTTACTGACGTGGGTAAAGATCGGACATGCTGTCCGAGGAGTCGCTGTCCTCGCCGCCGCTCGAGCTTGGGGTCCAGACGCCGCTGTCCTGCTTCCTGCTGGCTCGTCGCTCACTTCCTGCGGCCCGACCCTCACTTCCTGCAGCCTCTTTGGGTCTCTTCTTCTGCTTGAGCTGCACAGGAACGAACTCCACGCCCTGCCGGACACACTCCTCATCTGACCCCAACAACACAAGTGATATAACACAAGTAACAGTAAGGTCATGCAGAGCTGTGATGGGTCAAACAAACGTGGCTGTGTGACTTACACTGCTCCAGAGCCCTCCTGTAGCGTCTGCCGCTGACGTGTCGCAGAACATGCTGCGGCACACGGTTGATGTGACGTAACGTGAGCTTGCAGAAGAGATGATCTCTGACCAAAAACACAAATGCGAATATATGAATATGAAATCAAAACTCAAGAATCAAAACTTTCTGGTCTTACTGTGCCAGGGTTATTATCTGGAACTAGAACTATTAAAACATTTTTGATCATTGAAATAAAGCTGAAATAAAATCAAATATAAATATTAGATGAAAAACTAGAAATGTTGTCTTGCTAACTAACTAAAACAAGCTTTAAAATCGATAACTTGAAATAAACCAAGACTGAATTAAAAAGAAATGACACCTAAATCTATTTATTTATAAAGCACTATTAAAACAACAGAGCATTGACCGAAGGAACATGCACCGAAACGGGTCACTGTAAACAGAGCTGCTTTTGACAGGGTAAAAAGGGTGTTTTACACTACCATTGAGAAATTTTAACCGAAGTATGTTATAGGCTTTTCATTAAGACCCTAAAGAATCATATCAACTTGTGGAAAATGGGCATCTAATGACCCCTTACAGTTAGTTACAGTAGTGTACTGTAGTATAGTGTACTGTAGTGTAGTGTAGAGTAGTGTACTGTAGTGTAGTATAGTGTACTGTAGTACAATGCCGTTTAGAGTAGTGTAGTATAGTGTACTGTAGTATAGTGTACTGTAGTGTAGAGTAGTGTACTGTAGTGCAGTGTAGAGTAGTGTACTGTAGTATAGTATAGTGTACTGTAGTACAGTGCAATGTAGTGTAGAGTAGTGTACTGTAGTGTAGTATAGTGTACTGTAGTACAGTGAAACGTAGTGTAGTGTACTGTAGTATAGTATAGTGCAGTATACTGTAGTATAGTATAGTGTACTGTAGAGTAGTGTACTGTAGTATACTATAGTGCAGTATACTGTAGTATAGTATAGTGTGGTGTAGCGTAGAGTAGTGTACTGTAGTATAGCATAGTGCAGTATACTGTAGTATAGTATAGTGTCGAGTAGTGTACTGTTGTATAGTATAGTGCAGTATACTGTAGTATAGCATAGTGTAGTATAGTATAGTGCAGTATACTGTAGTGTAGGGTAGTGTCCTGTAGTATAGTATAGTATAGTGTGGTGTAGTGTAGTGTAGTGTAGTGTAGTATAGTATAGTGCAGTGTAGTGTACTCACGGCTGTTTAGTGCTGCTGACTATGTGCGGCTCGTACTGACTGTAGTCGAACTCGTCCTGAGCGCGGAGTTTCTTGTATTTGTTCCCCGCGATGAAGCGCTGCAGCTCGGCGAGGCTGCAGGGAAACTCGTGCGCGTTCAGAGAGCAGCGGATCTGACAGATTCCACACAAATAACATTCAAAAACACGCTGTCACTTCAGCTCTTCATAGTGATCATAAGAACAGCCGAAATATGAGTTTGGTGTCATAATTCTGACCTTCTTCGACTCTGTGAGCTGAAAGCAAGGATGCTTCCGTAGAAACGATCTCAAATCTTCAGGTAAATCCTCCATGACAGCAAAAATAAAATATTGACGAACTAAATCTATATGAGGAAACCCTGTTATTGTAATTATTACCGCAACAACGCTGGAAGAAACACACTAAACCTCAAACTAAGAGGATAAACGCCTCTGTTTTGGTGCATACACGCTGCGCAGCGCGACGTTTCAAAATCCACAGCGTGACGTCATATAAACACGACGCAGACGTAGGACCAAAGACTGTCCAGCGAAATGCCAGAAACTATCATTTTTAAAGCAGCGGAGTCGTAAGAGATTTTAAAGTCGTCTCGAAATTGTTATATTGACTCTTATATGATGAGTATTTAGAATAATGAAATATTTGGAGCTGAGACAGCAGGGGGGGGGTTATATTTCTGATGAGGCGCGTTACTGGACGCTCGTGACAGTCAGCTGATCCTGAGCTGTTCATCTCTTATAATCACCTTTCACGTTCAGTCTGATATATTGTGTACTTTTATTAAACACACATGTAGCATATTCATATAGACAGTGTATATTATATGTTTTTGTTTCTGCGTGTGGTTATAATAATTTGATTTTAATTAATAAAGACTTTTAAAGATGTCTGGACCGAACGGAGATCCTGATGTTTCAGTTGATGATGGAATCGTTGAGGATGAAGATGAAGTCAATGAAGAAGGTATTAATGCGTTTAATTAAAGATGCATTCTCATTTCTCTGCAGTCATCTCATTACTGTAATATCCGGATGTTTTACTTTCGAATTAGCTTGAAATTCTATTTGTTCTCAATTATGATTTTAATATTTTCTGTGTGTGTATATATATATATATACGTAAGTTACATACATTTTCCAATTATATATTTTATTACATTCTTATGAGTCACTCCTCAAATTAATACAATTATATTGTAAAAATAAAATTCAGTACAAATTTTTATTATTAATTATATAAAAATATACTTGTTCATATTTTTATTGATAACAATATTTTTATGTTTATTAACAATGCTAAAATATAATAGAAATTATTTATAAATACTTATAATTATCATGATTAACATATTATAACTTTTATATAAAGATTGTATTATATTTTTAGTGCATTATTCATTATATTTACTTAAATATATAATTGTTTATTAGTATTTATTGAGTTATATATTACAAATTATTATTTATTAGTATTTATATACGTTCCTTATATTATTATATAATTTCATATAGTTATTTCATCATTCTATTGCATTAAAAATTTTTATTATTAATTACTAATTATGTCTGAATAAAATTAAAATGTATTATAATGTGAAAATAATACCAATACTAATATAACATCGTATAACATATACATGTGCAGTGATATAAAAACTATTGAAACACTGAAGTCAGAATTAATATCTGAATCACGCTGTATTAGGTTCAAGAGTCGTTTGTAAGAATAAACGTGGTGTGATGATGAAGAGCGAGGTTTGATGTCTGACCGCTGTTTACTCAGAATACGCAGCGATCGACTCCATGCTGGACCAGATCAACTCCTGCCTGGACGACATCGAGGAGAGAAACGAGGCTCTGAACGGAAAGCTGCACGAGCTGCTGGAGTCCAACAGACAGGCTCGGAGAGACTTCGGAGGACAGCCGCATCCTCCTCATCCTCCTCCAGATGAAGAGCCAGAGTCCACTGAAGACTAGAGGAACAAACCCGGCTGCTCAGCGCACCAGTAGTGTAGAATATGTGTGGAACTGTCTAAACTGTGCTGTATTAGATTAAAGCCTCTAACGGCTTATTACTTTCATATGATATGCAATATGAATATGTGACAGAGTTATTATAGTGAACTATAAATATAAAAGCTTTAGGCGTGCAACAATACAGTTAGTCCACGGTTCAATACGTACCTCGGGTTTTAACCACGGTTTTCGGTTCTGATGGCTTGGCACACCACAAGTGTTTTTTTGCAACAAATGAACAACAAAAAACTTTTCCTGTACACTGGAAAAAGCGTGGATTATTATATTTCCGCTTAACATTTCTTTTGAGAGAGGTATTATTTTTCAGATTTTTACCCAAAATAGGATGGATTGGCCGTTATTGAGCGCTATAAACATGTGCGTTTCATTCATACTGGACACCAGAGGGCGCTCTCGCCAGGAAATCCACATGCATCACAGAAGTAACAGAACTGATGATGTTCCAGGAAATCCCTAATATGCATAAAGCGATCGCTGTAACTGAATACAGATATAATGTTAAACATTTTGAATAATGATATACTTTCTCTTTTGTTGGACAACAGGTTTGTTATTACAAGGGAAGATGCTCGGAGTGTGTTTCTTTTTCAAATGTGTGAAATTTGAAACGTGTGAAACGCAACAAATTCTGAGAGAAATAAAACACAGGGATATTATTTAAATGCAAAAAAAAAAAAACGCAATTCATAAGCGTGTATTGAACCGTGGATGTTGTACCGAACGGTTCGATATTATATTGAGAATTGTGACATCCCTAAAAAGCATAAAACATTTGTTACTTGAAATAAATTATACTTGAAATAAGATCAAATCTAAAAATCATTACCTACTTGCCAAGGCATCATTTCACATTTAAATTGTTTAACTTGATTTGCTAAAATAACCAAAATATAAATAACAAACTATACAGACATTAAACGAAACGGACAAAAAAAAAAAAAAAAAATTGAAAAACAAACAAAATTACTAAAAACTTTAACTCAAAATGAAAAGGGAAAATATTACAAATAAATAAACTTTAAACAGAAAATATTAAAATATTTTAAAAATATACAAAAATGAATAAATTCAAAATATTAAAAGCTATATTAGCATCTCAATGATAATAACACTGATACGGGAAAACTATTTTAAATAAAATGATCAAGGATGTAAACATGTTTTTCTGTCAAGTTGTAAAGTTTATAAATAATCCAAAAGTCCTCATAATCATCAAATATTTTAATAGAAATTAAAATGAGCCAAATGCAGCAAACAAACATTGGAAAAACATGAAGCTCAGCAGCTATAAAACACTGGTTCTGTTCAGTTTGTCAGCTGTTGAATAAAAACTGGATATGAAACATGGCTCTGATCTGACTGTTGGGTTTATGATTAGCTTGCCTTAAAGTCCTCCTCTTTCAAAACACATCATCTGCTCAGAATCAGAATCAGCAGTCCATGATGGAGCTCCACAACAGCCAAATCAGTCCTCAATCAGCCATTAAAGACGAACATTCAACATCTCCTGCTGAAGACCAGTTTAAACCAGCCTGAAGTGGTTTGCTGGTCTCAGCTGGTTTAAGCTGGTCTTGCTAACCTGGCTACTGGGAACCAGTTTGATGGCTGGTTTTCTAAAAAAAAAACTGGATGGTTGGTTTTCTTCCATAAGAAACATGAAAAATTCAATTTCCAACATTATTCTGGCAATGACAAATCAAACGAAGCAGCAGCAGCAGCAGCAGCGGTAATCACTGCATTACACTGTAATCTGAATACAGTATGGAAACGATTTCAAAATGAGTTCCAGATCTGATCACATGCATATCTTCCTTTCAAAGAGAACAGGACTTGCTCACATTTCACCCCAAAACCAAATAATAATAATAATAATTATTATTACATATATATACGCTTATACAAAGTATTTATGCATCTAGGTTGTATTGTTACACTGCCTGTGATTAAAAATACAGCATTACAGTAATAAAAAAAAAAAAAAGTTGAATGAGAAAAAAAAAAAAGTAAAAATGTGTTTAATTGTCATGCATGTAAATAATGTGACAATGCGAGAAAAAATCTTTATGGTCCAACAATTGCAAAAAAAACAAACAAAACCCACAATTGGCTTCATTTTCTGAGATGTCTGTT